>NC_090390.1:23565735-23865735 GCF_036365525.1 Heterodontus francisci | reverse complement strand
TCAGGGCCAACACATTCCCATAAAGGTGAAGGGTAGGACCAACAAGTCCAGGAACCCTAGATGTCAAGGGATATAGAGGATTGGATAAGGAAAAAAAAGGAGGCTTATGGCAGATTCAGAGCACTGAAAACAGCGGAGTCCCTACAGGAGTGCAGAAAGTGTAGGGGAGTACTTAAAAAAAGTATTTAGGAGAGCAAAGAGGGGACATGAAAAAACACTGGCAGGCAAGAAAGAAGAAAATCCCGAGGTGTTTTATTAGTATACTAAGGGCAACCAGGGAAACGGTAGGGCCCATTAGGGACCAAAACGGCAATCTGTGTGTGGTGCCGGAGGACATAGGTGAGGTTTTAAATGATTACTTTTCATCTGTATTCACTATGGAGAAGGACGATGTAGGTGTAGAGATCAGGGAGGGGGATTGTGATATACTTGAACAAATTAGCATTGAAAGGGAGGAGGTATAGTGGCTTTAGCAGGCTTAAAAGTGGATAAATCCCTAGGTCCAAATGAGATGTATCCCAGGCTGTTTTGTGAGGCAAGGGAGGCGATAGCAGGGGCTCTGACACAAATTTTCAAATCCTCTCTGCCAACAGGAGAGGTACAAGAGGACAGTGAATGTGGTACCATTATTCAAGAAAAATAGCAGGGATAAACCAGGTAATTACAGGCCAGTGAGTCTAACATCAGTGGTGGGGAAACTATTGGAAAAAATTCTGAGGGACAGGATTAATCTTCACTTGGAGAGGCAGGGATTAATCAAGGATAGTCAGCATGGCTTCGTGAGGGGGAGATTATGTCCAACAAACTTGATTGAATTTTTCAAGGAGGTGACTAGATGTGCAGATGAGGGTAAAGCAGTTGATGTAGTCTACATGGACTTCAGTAAGGCTTTTGATAAGGTCCCGCATGGGAGATTGGTTAAGAAGGTAAGAGTCCATGGGATCCAGGGCAATTTGGCAAATTGGATCCAAAATTGGCTTAGTGGCAAGCGGCAGAGGGTAATGGTCGAGGGTTGTTTTTGCGAGTGGAAGCCTGTGACCAGTGGTGTACCGTAGGGTTCGGTGCTGGGACCCTTGCTGTTTGTAGTGTACAGTAATGACTTAGACGTAAATATAGGAGGTATGATCAGGAAGGTCGCAGATGACACGAAAGTTGGTGGTGTTGTAAATAGTGAGGAGGATAGCCTTAGATTACAGGACAATATAGATGGGCTGGTAAGATGGGCAGAGCAGTGGAAAATGGAATTTAATCCTTGGAAGTGTGAGGTGGTGCATTTTGGGAGGACTAACAAGGCAAGGGAATGTACAATAGATGGTAGGGCCCTAGGAAGTACAGCGGGTCAGAGGGACCTTGGTGTACTTGTCCATAGATCACTGAAGGCAGCAGCTCAGGTAGATAAGGTGGTTAGGAAGGCATATGGGATACTTGCCTTTATTAGCCGAGGCATAGAATATAAGAGCAGAGAGGTTATGATGGAGTTGTATAAAATGCTAGTTAGGCCACAGCTGGAGTACTGTGTACAGTTCTGATCACCACACTATAGGAAGGATGTGATTGTACTGGAGAGGGTGCAGAGGCGATTCACCAGGATGTTACCTGGGCTGGAGCATTTCAGCTATGAAGAGAGATTCGATAGGCTGGGGTTGTTTTCCTTAGAGCAGAGAAGGCTGAGGGGGGACCTAATTGAGGTATACAAAATGTTGAGAGGCATTGATAAGGTAGATAGGAAGAAATTTTTTATCTTAGTGGAGGGGTCAATAACCAGGGGGCATAGATTTAAGCTAAGGGGCAGGAGGTTTAGAGGGGATTTGAGGAAAAGGTTTTTTACCCAGAGGGTGGTACGAATCTAGAACACACTGCCTGAAGAGGTGGTAGAGGCAGGAATGCTCACAACATTTAAGAAGTATTTAGATGAGCACTTGAAAAGCCATAGCATACAAGGCTACGGGCCAAGTGCTGGAAAATGGGATTAGAATAGATAGGTGTTTGATGGCTGGCACAGACACGATGGGCCAAAGGGCCTGTTTCTGTGCTGTGTAACTCTATGACTTAGAATTGTTCGCTTTCTGGTTAAGAGAGGTTGATTGGCAATCATTAACAACCATATTGTTAAAAGGATACTTGTGCTGTTAATTACAAGACTTAATTTTCTATGGCATGTTTAATGGGCCAGTGATGTGCAAATGCAGCAATCTCATGAAAATCAGAGGGAGTTTAAGCGCAACAGGCGATTAATGTGCAAATTGGCCAGCAACTTGTGGTGATTCACAATTCACGGGTATCTCTGCCTTGCTACAATTTGTCGATTTGCACGTTAATAACATTGTGCATCATTCAGATGCTCCTATCTTTTCAACAAAATCTGGCCAAATATTTAAATGAGGCTGAGCTGAGGGGATCCTGCGAGGTCTGCACCACACCAGTCAGGCAATTCCACCTTGCCTCACTGCCAGAGAGAAAAAAGGCAGGCTACTATTTTCAGATCGGTGGGCTATAAATTACATAAATACCCAATACCTGAATAATAAATTCATAGGGAGACTTGCACATAGTGCCTCTCGCAGCTTATGGGCATCCCAAAACACGTTATAGCCAATGGAATACTTTTGAAGTGTAATGTAGGAAAATAGATGAATAAATATAAAATGATATAAGTATTCAATGTATAAATGATGAAATATTATGAATTACTAATAGAGTCAGAAGGTTGTGGTTTCAAATCCCCCTCCACGGACTGAGCAGCTATCTAGGCTGACTTTCCACTGCAGTACTGAGCGAGTGCTGCACAGTCAGAGGTATGGTCTTTCAGATGAGACACTAAATCGAGGTCCTGTCTGCCCTCTCAGCCAAACGTATAAGATCCCCATTCAAAGACGAGCGGGGACGTTTTCCCTGGTGTCCTGGTCAATATTTATCCCTCAACATCACCAAAACAGCTTTTCATCGTCACATCGTCATTGTTTGTGGGAGCTTGTGTCCAAATTGGCTGTCACATTTCCGACATTACAACAGTGACAACAGTTCAAAGGTACTTAATTGACTGTAAAGTGGTTTGGGCTGTTCTGGGGTTATGAAAGGTGTTGTATAAATGCAAGCTCTTTCTTTCTGGGGAGGGTAAGAAACTGGATTGGGGGAATGGTGCTGAAAGAATAGTGGAAGAGTGCAAGCAGGTTCATTTTGAGAAAGAGTGTGGCGGGCTTACTGGGGACTGGGAGTGAGCTGAGTGGGGCTTGTAAATAAGGAGTCTGGGGTTATTGAGCAAAGAGGGCAGCCAGACCAGGATACTGACTGAAGGGAGAGTGGCAAAGTACAGGGCTTAGGGAGAGAGATCCAAAGAATGTCAGAATGAGAACTCATGTTGCAACAGGAGTGGGCCAATACAGGTAATGAGAGTGAGCTCGGGAATAGAATCACAGAATCGTTACAGTGCAGAAGGAGGCCATTCAGCCCATCGTGTCCACATTGGCTCTCTGAAAGAGCAACTCCCTCATTTCCATTCCCCTGCCTTCTCCCCATAACCCTGCACATTCTTCCTTTTCATATAATTGTCTAATTCCCTTTTGAATACTTCAACTGAACCTGCCTCCACCACATTCTCAGGCAGCGCAATCCAGACCTTAAAATGCAGCCAGGTCAAGGTTGATGTGGGTGGGAAGCATCAGTATAGGCCTTGGATCACATTGATAATTGAGTACAGGCTGTCCTTACACATTTCACATGGAACCCAAGACCAACTTTAATTTCCCCTGTCTTCAATTCGTATTCCAACTCACTCAATTACGTTAGTAAATCTGGCACACTTTGTGTGAGTTAGGAAAGGAAGAATTGGAACAGGTCTGTGAGCAGTGGAGAAATCAGGACTTCAGAGTAGACTTGTGGGCAGGGAAGAGGCAGAGAACATGGCTGCAATTGGCTGATAGCAGAAGATTATAGATATCTGGACCCAATAGCAGCCAGGAGTGGCTCACAGGGGAAGCTCTATGCATTTAAAAAAAATCTGGAGGAAAGCCCCTTCTAAGATAACTTGACTGCAAGAACTGAGGAAAAGCTAACACACCGGCCCCAAGATGGAAGAAGGCCTCACTGGGTGCAAATGTTGGAGGGATTTAAATTTTTTGTGTTTTATCATAGTGCAGGGAACAGGGCACAAAAGCTTTTCTCCGAGCCGTAAAATATGAAATTTCTCCTTGTTTTAAGCTTGAGGTAGAAGTCATCAAATCAGCTGATCCATTTCCTTCACCACTGGAGGAGAGTTTAACCTGGGACATCTATTCATCCTATGTACTGCTGCAGCCACCGGAGGATTTGGTAGCTGAGGTATTGCCACGTTTTCTCAATTCATGGTTAATCAAGATTTTGTTCACAGATAAATGTTACTGTACATCATCCATTCACTGACATTTTTTTGTAGGTGGAGACTGAGGAGGGTAAGGACGTAACAGAGACCATGACTGACGATCCTCTGGCATATTACACCATAGATGATGTCAAATCAGTGCTGGGTCAAGTAACAGGAGAAATGCTTAAGAGTTTACAGGTTTGCAATTTGTCAGTTTTATTTAATAAATATTCAGCAGCAACTTGCATTTACATTGTGTTCCCCACGTGTAGGAAGCTGTATAAGTGCTTTACAAAAAAGAGACAAAATATATGGTGGACAGAAAGCACTGGGACCCTTCAATCCTCCAGCAACTCTGCAATCCTCCAATTCTAGCCTCTTGTGCAACCTTGATTTCCATCACCCCCTATTGGTGGCCGTGCCTTCAGTTGTCCAGCTCCAAGCTTTGGAATTCCCTCCCTCGACCCCTCTGTCTTTCTCTGTCTTCACATTTAAAACGCTGCTTAAAACCTACCTCTTTGACAGCCTTTTAATCACCTGTCCTAATATTTCCTTATGTGGCTCGGTGTTAGTTTTCATCTGATAATGCTCCTGTGAAACGCCTTGGGATGTTTTATTATGTTGATGGCGCTAAATAAATGCAGGTTGTTGTTGGTAAGGGGGAAAAAATGAGGTGAGGAAACAGAAAGAAGAGAAAATAGGACAAGGAATGTAGGAAATGCAAAAGAGAAGACAGATCAGGAGGAGGATGAAGTAAAATGAGTAAATTGCCAAACAGACACACTTGCCCTAATATAGCGAAACCTGTAAATTGTGGACACCTTAGGGACTTGCATCAGGTGTCCTTTATTTGCAGGTGTCCTTATTTTCAAAATATCCTGAGATTGGCTGCATCTCCTGCAGCATACCTTTTCTCGCTCCTAACTGGGAGTGTGCCTAATTCGGGAGCCGTTCCAACAGGATGTGATTTCATTATGTATTCTGTTGTTGGGTTCATTGCCATCCTAGACTCCTTTTCCATTGATGGAGGGATCTACTATGTTGGTAGCCTGCGAGAAGTTGCAAGAACTGGGAGGCCACCTGTGAGCTGGCGAAGAAGGAAAACCAAGAAATGGCAGCACGGGAGAAGACTTTCAGTTCTCGATGCTGGCGCTTTCTCCTATAACTCCCAGATCTCTTTTAAAAATGTATCCTTCCCTTTCATATAGAATATTAGTCTCTACCTCGATAGCCACGTGTGGTGGAAGGGCCCATAGGCAAATAGTTTAAGAATCTTCCTCCTCCATGGCCTCTTGCTTCTTCCATTTTACAGGTAACTACTCCATTCCCCGTTCCATGTTGTTGCTGCAGCTCCTAGCTCTGAAGAGACTGATGGTTTCCACCCCTTTCCTCCCCAACTCTCCACCCCTCCCCACCCCAGCTTCCCCACACCTGCTGCCCCAGCTTGTGCCCTAATCTCCCAACACCTAACCCGCTTCTCTTTCCCCAGTCCCCTTCTCTTCCCATTTCCTTTGCTTTCCGAGATCCCATTCCCCATCTGTCCTTCTGAGCCTCCATTCCCCAGTTTCCATCTCTTCTTGCCCCCAACTTGAGGATACTGAGACCACCCCATATCAGCCGCCCCTCCTGAATACCAAGTCCCAGAGAGGTATAGAGGAGGTTTACCGGGATGTCACCAGGGTTGAGGGACTTTAGTTATGAGGAGAGTTTGAAAAAGCTAGGACTGTTCTCCTTGGAACAGAGAAATTTAAGCAGTGATGTAATAGAGGTTTTCAAGATGATGAGAGGTTTCAATAAAGTACATAGAGAAAAAACTATTCCCTCTGACGAGTGGGTCAATAACCAGATTGTTAGTAAAAGATCTAGAGGGGAGATGAGACGAATATTTTTTACTCAGTTTCAGGATCTGGCACATAGTACCTGAAAAGGTGGTGGATGCTGATTCCATAAATAATTTTCAAAAGGAGTTGGACAGGTACTTGAGGATGAGGCACTTACACAGTTACGGACAAACAGCAGGGATTTGGGACTAAGCATAGCTGCTCTTTCAAACAGCCAGCACAGGCATGATGGGCTGAATGGCCTACTTCTGTGCTATAAGTCTCTATGATTTTATTACAAGTTTTATGTCCTTGTATATCTTACTTTGTTTTATAATCCTTCCTGTGAAGCACCTTGGGCAGCATTACTATGTTAAAAGCGATATATAAATGCAAGTTGTTATTGTTGCTGATGGAGATGAAGAAGAACGTTGACAGTCCTACAAGTGTCACTCTCCCACTTAGTGAAAAATAATCCTGCTTTCTTGAAGAACTTATTGGGCTAGAACTTGCTGTCAAATAACAGTGAGGCTAATGGCAGTTAGTTATTTATGTGCAAATCTCACAACAACTTCAGGTGAGATCAAATGCATGGTTCAGGTTCAACACAAAAATGTGCAAGTTGCTATCTGCCACTCCACTATTAGCTTCCCGAAAATAGCGTCTCGCTGTCTGACACACCATTCAAATATCAAGAAAAACTGTTCACATTCGGTGATGGTACAAGGACTAGGGGACACAGATTTAAGGTTTTGAACAAGAGATGCAGGGGAAATGTGAGGAAGAATTTTTTGGTAATGACCTGGAACTCGCTGCCTATGAGGGTGGTGGAAGCAGATACCATGAATGATTTCAAAAGACAATTGGATGGGCACTCGAAGGAAATAAACTTCTAGGACTTTAGGGATAGAAGGGGAGAAAGGCTCTGACTGGATTGGTCTACAGAGGGTCAGCATGGACTCGATGGGCTGAATGGCAGCCTCCTGTTCCATAAATGACTCTATCTCTCATAGGCATTAGCAGATCATCTTTCTTGTAGATTTCATCAAGAACTCTATTAGTAGGCCCAAACCTTCAAAACTATCCAACTGACAGACATCCATCTGACAAAATACTTCTGATTTTACTTCTTGTAGGAAGTGAAAGGCCATACCCTGTTTTCTCTTTGGTAGGGACTTAACCCATGTCCACATATCCAGTTCGTTCTTCCACTGGGTCCTGTGGTTCATATTTGGAGAACGTCAGAGAGTAATCATACCCCAAAAATTTACACTCCATTTTTCACAATGGCCACTGAGGCCAGAATTTTACACCTCCCAAATGAGCAGGCTGGTGGCGGAGGGGGGGCGTAAGATTGAGAGAGAGGCGGTGGGGGGGTGGGGGGGGGCCGTTCCCAACCCACTCCTGCCCCCGCTGCAACTTTATGTGGGGCGGTGAGGAACTTTCCACCCACCCCAGGCCAATCAAGGCCCTTAAGTGGCCAATTAACTGGCACTTAGGGGCCTCCATCTGCTGCGACAGGTATTTTACCCATGGCTGGCAGGCAGCTGAGGCCTCAAAAACCCCGCGTGGTAAAACCAGGCAGTCTTCTTGTGGGTTGGGGGCCCCTGCCTGATTGTGCACCTGTGCTCCATGGTGGGCCGCCCCCCTAACCAACCCCCCCTTGCCTCACCGGGGCCCGACCGATTGTCCCTGGCGAGGCCCTTAAAACCTACCTTAGTTCCGGGGCCGTCCTTCCTCTATCTTCCAATGGCTGGGTGTAGTTCCGGCAATGGCCACCACTCCCAGTGGCGCTGCTGGGACTAAGAGCTGCCCACCCACTGATTGGCCAGCAGCTCCATTAGGTAGGACTTCCTGCCTCAAGGAGGTGAAAGTCCCGCCCAAGACCAATTAAAGACCTAAGAAGCGAAAAATCCCGGTCTGGCTCCCTAGGCCAGGCGGAGGCGGGCTTGCCACCAACTTTTCGGCTGGTGGACGGGACCTCCCGCCCAATGAAAAATTCCGCCCTAAGATTTTAGTTTCCTGTCAAAAATATTTCTTAGTTTCCAACTTTCACCTTTAGGCAACCATTCTCTGCTACCCATGCTCTGTTCCAGAAAGCCAAGTGATGAAGAACAGGACAGTTTCTTGGAGCAACACGTTCTAGAGCCAACCAGAGAGCAGGCTATACTATCTGGTACTGTGCAATGAGACAGGATTAATTAATGACCTCATACTGAAGGTGCCCCTAGGTAAGCAGTGATCATAATATGATCGAATTTCACATTCAGTTTGAGGGAGAAAAGGGCAAATCTAAGACTAGTTTTAAACTTAAGTAAGGGCAATTGTGAGGGCATGAAAGCAGAGCTGGCTAAAGTAAACTGACAAATTCGGTTAAGGGATAGATCAATACAAATGCAGTGGCAGACGTCTAAGGAGATATTTCAGAATACTCAGAGAAGACACATTCCAGTGAGAAAGAAAAGCTCTAAGGGAAAGATGCTCCATCCGTGGCTAACTAACGAAGTTAAAGATAGTATCAAATTAAAAGAAAAAGCATATCATTCCGCAAAGATGAGTGGCGGGTCAGAAGATTGGGCAGAATATAAAGAACAGCAAAGAGTGACTAAAAGGTTAAGAAGGAAGGAGAAATTCGAATATGAGCGAAAGCTAGCTAGAAATATAAAAACAGGTAAGAGTTTCTACAGGCATTTAAAAAGGAAAAGAGTAAGTAAAGTGAGCGTTGGTCCTCTGGAAAGTGAGTCTGAGGAATTAATAATGAAAAATAAGGAGATGGCGGATGAATTGAACAGATTTTTTGCATCTGTCTTCACTGTAGAGGATGCAAATTACATCCCAGAAATAATTATGAATCAGGAGGTGAAAGGGAGGGAGGAAGGAACTTAAAACAATTACAATCGCCAGGGAAAGGGTACTTAAAAAATTATTAGAGCTAAAAGCTGACAAGTCCCCAGATCCTGATGGACTTCATCCTAGAGTCTTAAAAGAAGTAGCTGCTGAGATAGTAGATGCATTGGTTTTAATTTTCCAAAATTCCCTCGATTCTGGAAAGGTCCAATCAGATTGGAAAATAGCGAATGTGACTCCTCTATTCAAGAAAGGAGGGAGACAGAAAGCAGGAAACTACAGGCCAGTTAGCTTAACAGCTGTCCCAGGGAAAATGCTGGAATCTATTATTAAGGAGGTTATAGTGGGGCACTTAGAAAATCTCACTGTAATCAGGCAGAATCAACATGGTTTTATGAAAGGGAAAATACATTTGACTAATTCATTGGAGTTCTTTCAGAAAGCAAACAATGTGGATAAAGGGGAACCTGTGGATGTGCTATATTTAGATTTCCAGAAGGCATTTGACATGGTGCCACATCAAAGGGTACTCAGCAAAGTAAGAGCTCATGGTTTTGGGGTTAACATATTAGCATGGACAGAGGATTGGTTAGCTAACAGGAAATAGAGAGTAAGCATAAATATGTCATTTTTGGGTTGGCAAGATGTGATGAGTAGAGTGCCACAGGGATCAGTGCTGGGACCTTAACTATTTATAATTTATATCAATGACTTGGATGAAGAGACGGAATGTATGGTTGCTAAATTTGCTGACGACACAAAGATAGGTAGGCAAGTAAGTTGTGAAGCGGTTATAAGGAGTCTTCAAAGGGATATGGATAGATTAAATGAGTGGGCAAAAATTTGGCAAATGGAGTATACTGTGGGAAAATGTGAACTTCCCACTTTGGCAGGAAGAATAGTAAAGTAGCATATTATTTAAATGGAGAGAGATTGCAGAACCCTGAGGTACAAAGGGATCTGGGTGTTCTGGTACATGAATCACAGAAGGTTGGTAAGCAGATACAGCAAATGATTAGGAAAGCAAATGGAATGTTGTCGTTTATTGCAAGGGGAATAGAATATAAAAGTAGGAATATTTTGCTACAGTTGTATAGGGTATTGGTGAGACCACATCTGAAGTACTGTGTACAATTTTGATCTCCTTATTTAAGAAAGGATATAAATGCATTAGAGGCAGTTCAGAGAAGGTTCAGTCGACTGATACCTGGGTTGGGGGTTTATCTTATGAAGAAATGTTGGACAGGTTAGGTCTGTATCCATTGGAGTTTAGAAGAATGAGAGGTGAAACATATTGAAACATATAAGATCCTGAGGGGACTTGACAGGGTAGATTCTGAAAGGATGTTTCCCCTGGTGGGAGAGACTAGAACAAGGGGACACAGTTTAAAAATAAAGGGTTGCCCATTTAAGATGGAGATAAGGAGAAATTTTTTTCTCTGTGGATTATGAGTCTTTGGACCTCTCTTCCCCAGAGAGCAGTGGCAGCAGGGTCATTGAATATTTTTAAGACAGAGATAAATAAATTCTTGACTAACAAGGGAGTCAAAGAGTATCGGGGGCAGGCAGGAAACTTGCGTCGAGGCCGCAATCAGATCAGCCATCATCTTATTAAATGGCGGAGCAGGCCCGAAGGGGCCGAATGGCCTACTCCTGCTCCTAATTAGTATGTTCATATGTTAGAACTGGGGCCAAACTTTATACACTTTTATAAGCATTTATTTACAGACATTTAAACACCTGCACCTCCTGAGCCAACCCCCACGGTTTCGGTCTGTTCCTATTTATAGCAGTACAAGTGAGTCCCCAGTTAATGCCCGCCATCTGCATAGAATTAAATACAATTGGCACCTATGACTCAATCCAAGTTGTGTTTGAAAAAATATTTAAATGAATACTCAGATCAGTTCTGATTCTTTTGTGCCATATTTTCTCTTTTTCCCTTGTGCACTCATTTCAACTGCTGATAAATTAGTCCCCTCACCCAAAAAAATAGAACTTAATTCTAGGTGGCTGCATGCCTCTAAATTTTTCCAAGCAGCGTGCTCCCCGCCCCTTAGTGACACTCTACATGCAAGCCCTCAGTAGCACCTCTAGTGTGTTTAAATGAGATTGATGAGCTGACTTGCAGCATCCAAAAAGGCCATCGCTTCACAAGTCTGTGCCTTGGGCCTTGCATTGGGCTGTTTCTACATCGCTGAATCAGGCATTAGTAGACAGGCCATGTTTCCTAATTGTACTTTTTTTTAAATGCTCCTTCAGCTCACAGCTGCAGAAAACAGTTAGTTGGAGGACTGCTGCCCTCCTTGGAAAGCTTATACTCTCTTTCACTCTGGATCACTACCTAAAGAAACAGAACATAATACCATTTTCAATTTGTGTGTCTTTGAACAACTCTTTGGATCATTGCCTAGAATGTAGTAGATTTATCCAAAGCTGACTAGTTACTGTAACTCAGCTGTAGTTTTTCTTTTTATTAACCTGTCCATCAGCCCCTTCCTAATATTGAGCCTCTCATTTAAAATTATTTTCCTTTTGTTCAAATCCCTCCATGGCTTCACCCTTCTATATCTTTGTAACCTCTTCAAATCCAATAAACTCCTCACCCCTCCCCCATTCCCTCTCTCCATCCTGTCCTCAACCTCTTGTGCATTTCCTCTCCCATAGCCCTAGCTACCTAAGCCCCATGCTCTGGAATTTCCTCTCTATCATCTCCATTGGGTATGCTATATAAATGCGAGCCGCTCTGAAGATCTGTTACAATAAAATGTTTGTGTGCTAAATAAGGCTTCACCATCAAAGGGTTCCATTCAAGACATGTACACGTACATACTAATTATGACAAAGATTAAAGATTTGCTTTCCATGAACTTCAGTTTTATTTCACAATATGGTATTTGCAAAGGAAGAAAAAGAAACATAGGTTTTACTTGAAAATTTGGCAGCCGGCAATGTATTTTGGGTATATGCTGTATAGCCAAAATAAATTGAAATGGGTTTTTATTGGATACTGTGCAAAGCTACAAATTAAATAAGCTGCCAATTAGTTGCAACTCTTAGCATATTTACTAAATGTAGTTGTATTATCTGCCAAAGTATTTCCTAATCTATTTAACCCATCCAACTTCCATGTTCATTTCATTTCTCATGCACTGTGAAGTAGCAAAAGTTTCTACTTGTTAGATGAGGTTAAATTAGCCAAGTCTTCTGCTCTCAGTCGCGAGCTGCATTCAAAGGGGCACAGGTTGGAGAATTGGTGCTACAATGTTGTAGTTCCATCTCTGACCTACAGCATGGCTCCCTGTTGCAAGCAAGGATTGTGGATTTACCCAATAGGATTTTTTTTTCACAAGTGTTGCCAACTGACTTGCGTTTATAAAGTGCCTTTAACATAGAAAAGCATCCCGAGGTACTTCACAGAATTATAAGCAAAAAAATGGATGCCCAGCCTAAGAAGTGGAGATGAGGAGGGATAACCCATAGTTTGATTAAAGTGGTGGGTTTTGAGGAGATGCCTAAATGAGGATTGGAAGGAGAAGAGCCAGAGGAGGTTTAGCGAAGGAATTTTAGAGTGTGGGTTCTTGGGCTGAAAACATGGCTGTCAATGGTGGGTTGTAAGGAGGGGTTGATTGCACAAGAGTCAGGAGTACAAGAAAGGGAGAGTTGCATGGGAGGTGACGTGCTCAAGGAGGTTACAGGGTTAGAGAGGCCATGGAGCAATTTAACCACAAATTTGAAATTGAAATTAATAGTTACTCTGCACATTTCATTAGTATTTTTCATGTTCAGTCACATCCAACTCCAGCTCCATTGGTTGTACTGCATTTTTACTTCTGCGGATCTACAGTTCCAGCAGTTATCACTCCTCCGATCTCCACTTTATTTATTCTCAATTGATTACCTTAATCTGCACTAAGTAAAGAAGGGCACAGGCATGTTCTTTATGTGCTTATCTCCAACACCATAGTTAAAGTCACTTGAGTCACTTCATGCCCAGCTTGTTCTTCTAAGTCTTAAGAAGCATATGGTTCATGTTGAAACAAATAAGAATTGGTCTCTGAAACTGGTCTATGGACATTGTGGAGGCCCCTCAGTCGACAGCAGGTATGGTAACAAGCGTGAGTGGATCTCTGAAAACTGCCAGGTGGCTATATTTGTGCCTATTTCTTATGTTCTTATTAACATGTGGTCAGGACCCCTCATATTGTCCACTCCTAAAATTGTCCAAACTCATTTGTTTCACGCAACACCTTACACAAAGGAAGTATTAACCACCAAATATAGTCTCTATTTTAGACTCCAAACCAAGAAAGAATTAACTTGCATTTATGTAGTGCGCATCCTCAGAACATCCCAAAAGATTTTCAAAGCCAATGGATCACTTTGAAAGTGTAGTCACTATTATGTAGCAGATGCAGTAGCCAATGATTGGCCAGTAAAACATTTTTGGTGGTGTTGCTTGAGGGATGAATGTTGGCCAGCCTGGATTATGTGATCAAACTGAACTGTCCTTACCCAGATACTGTCCAATTTTTCTTATTTCTACACTGCGTTTAATGATCGGACTGCACTCCTCTCTATTCAGCAATGCCCTCATACCCATGTAATAGGGGCACAGTTGGACCCAAAGCCTCTTAAGCCATTATATCCTTGTGTCTCTGTGGCAACAAGGATGGTCTTTCCTTCTCTTTTTGTTGAAAGTTCAGCTTCATGACTTTTACACTGACCGATCTCACTCAGCCTTAGCAAAGAACCACCTCTGGGTATTGGCCGTGGTACTCTTAACACAGTAGGTTAGTGCTCCAAAACAGCCTGCTGCTCAATGCAGTTGCTAACTGAAGTGCCCACAAACTTCACAAATGTAATTGGGCCTCCGAACTCTCATTGTTATTTTTAAACAGATGTTATTTCTTACCTTTGTAGTCAGTAGAAGATGGGAGCCTTGTAAGGGATGACCTGATTTCGTTGAATTTGGTTTTATATCACAGTATCCCTGAAAACACATGAACTCATTTCAGTAATTTCAAGATCCTATTCAATGGGCTCCTCAGCAATTATATCAGAAGACTTGGTATATCAAATATTAGTTCTGTACTTGTACTTCCACTTGCCTTTCCACCTGTGGCTGGTGTCAAAGAGTAGCTAAGTCCAGTCTCCCTCCATCTCGAAAGCTGTGCCACAGAATCCACTCGGTTTCCTGTTCTGCCAGAGCCAGTTTTTCACAAACCAGGCTACTTCCTCTGAAACGAGCCACTCCCTCCGCTATTCGTATTGTGACTGACCCAAGCTAAAACGGAACATAGAATCACTAGGAACAGGAGGAGGCCATTCAGTGCCTGGAACAGTTAGAACATGGTTTTACAGCTACAACACTGGCATCTACCCTGTAATATGGAAAATTGCCCAGGTATGTCCTGTACACAAAAAGCAGGACAAGTCCAACCCGGCCAATTACCGCCCCATCAGCCTATTCTCAATCATCAGTAAAGTGATGCAAGGCGTCATCAACAGTGCCATCAAGCTGCACTTGCTTAGCAATAACCTGCTCAGTGACGCTCAGTTTGGGTTGCGCCAGGGCCACTCAGCTCCTGACCTCATTACAGCCTTGGTTCAAACATGGACAAAAGAGCTGAACTCAAGAGGTGAGGTAAGAGTGACTTCCCTTGACATCAAGGCAGCATTTGACCGAGTATGGCATCAAGGAGCCCTAGCAAAACTGAAGTCAATGGGAATCAGGGGGAAAATTCTTCGCTGGTTGGAATCATACTTAGCGCAAAGGAAGATGGTTGTGGTTGTTGGAGGTCAATCATCTGAGCTCAGGGCATCACTGCAGGAGTTCCTCAGGGTAGTGTCCTAGGCCCAACCATCTTCAGCTGCTTCAACAATGACCTTCCGTCAATCATAAGGTCAGAAGTAGGGATGTTCGCAGATGATTGCACAATGTTCAGCACCATTCGCGACTCCTCAGATCCTGAAGCAGTCCCTGTAGAAATGCAGCAAGACCTGGACAATATTCAGGCTTGGGCTGACAAGTGGCAAGCAACAGTCGTGCCACACAAGTGCCAGGCAATGACCATCTCCAACAAGAGAGAACCTAACCATCTCCCCTTGACATTCAATGGCATTACCATCACTGAATCTCCCACTATCAACATCCTAGGGGCTACCACTGACCAGAAACTGAACTGGAGTAGCCATATAAATACCGTGGCTACAAGAGCAGGTCAGAGGCTAGGAATCCTGCAGCGAGTAACTCACCTCCTGACTCCCCAAAGCCTGTCCACCATCTACAAGGCACAAGTCAGGAGTGTGATGGAATACTGAAACACAAACAAGAAATGCTGCACAGTGGCGCAGTGGTTAGCACCGCAGCCTCACAGCTCCAGCGACCCGGGTTCAATTCTGGGTACTGCCTGTGTGGAGTTTGCAAGTTCTCCCTGTGTCTGCGTGGGTTTTCTCTGGGTGCTCCGGCTTCCTCCCACATGCCAAAGACTTGCAGGTTGATAGGTTAATTGGCCATTATAAATTGCCCCTAGTATAGGTAGGTGGTAGGGAAATATAGGGACAGGTGGGGATGTGGTAGGAATATGGAATTAGTGTAGGATTAGCATAAATGGGTGGTTGATGGTCGGCACAGACTCGGTGGGCCGAAGGGCCTGCTTCAGTGCTGTATCTCTAAACTAAACTAAACTAAACTACTCAGCAGGTCTGGCAGCAGCTGTGGAGAGCGAAGCAGAGTTAACGTTTCAGGTCAGTGACCCTTCATCAGAACTGGCAGATATTAGTTCACTTGCCTGGATGGGTGCAGCTTCAACAACACTCATGAAGCTCAACACCATCCAGGACAAAGCAGCCTGCTTGATTGGCACCCAGTCCACAAACATTCACTCCTTTCACCACCGACGCACTGTGGCACCATCTACATGATGCACTGTAGCAACGCAGCAAGGCTTCCTCGACAGCACCTTCCAAACCCACGCCCTCTACCAACTAGAAGGACAAGGGCAGAAAATACATGGGAATACCACCACCTGCAAGTTCCCCTCCAAGTCACTCACCATCCTGACTTGGAACGATATCGCCGGTCCTTTACTATCGCTAGGTCAAAATTCTGGAACTCCCTTCCTAACAGCACTGTGGGTGTACCTACCTCCCGTGGACTGCAGCGGTTCAAGAAGGCAGTTCACCACCACCTTCTCGAGGACAACTAGGGATGGGCAGTAAATGCTGGCCTCGCCAGCAATGCCCACATCCTATGAATGAATTTTTAAAAAACATTTTAAACTCATTTATCAGCCTTTGCTGCATATCCCTTGATACTCTTGCCTAACAAAAATCTATCAATCTCAGTCTTGAAAGCTCCAGTTGTTCCCCTATGCTCATAACCTTTTGGAGGAGAGAATTCCAAATTCAGATGGAAAAGTGATTCCTGATTTCACTCCTGACCTAGCTCTAATTTTACAATTATGCACCCTCGTTCTTGATTTCCCACCAGAGCAAATATTTTCTCTGTATCGACTTGAATCATTTTAACATTTTAAACACCTCAATTGGATCATCCCTTAATGTTGTGAACTCAAGGAAATGCAAGCCTAATCTATGGAAGCTGTTGCCATAATTTAACCTCCAAGCCCCAGTATAAATCTAGTGAATCTGCACTCTATCCCCTCCAAGGCCAACTTTTCTTTCCTGACATGCAGTTGCTAGAATTTGAATGTTGCCTGACAAAGACAATAACTTTCCAACATTGCATTGATGGCGCACTTTCAATTTAACACTGGAGTACCAGCTAACTTCACCAGCCCAATCTCCCTAAGTTGATGCCAATTCAGGAGAAGACATTTGGGTATAACGTTGAGCAGAATGAAGTAGTAACTCCTGTTACGCACTGAAATTTGCAGAATAAATATGCTGCTAAGAGCAAAGCTGGAATTCTTGTCAGTGGGAAAACAGAGAACAGAAATATTTTGCAATAATAACTAGCAATAGTATATTGTGAGATAGCTGTTAATGATTTTAGTAAATAATGCCCCATCTATGATCTCAGTGAGGGATACTGAGCTAATCAGAGAATCTGACAGCTGCATTTTGTATGAATTCACTTGACCCTGACTCCAGTATAAAATCTGTTGTATTAGTCACTACTCACATTATCTTAAGAAATTTGTGAAATAAATATTGGCCTGGAGTTTGTGGTGGTAATGATGGCAAAAACTGTCAGCACTTACTCACCGTTGCTACGCCACTGAAACTGACAGCAACTTCTGACAGCAACCACACATGCGCAAAATAATCTTGAATTCCAGAAGTTGCTGTCAGTGATTCTATGCTTCTCCGGAGGGTGCGATGTTGAGGTACCCCCAGACTGTATTCAAATGGGAAATCAGTTGAATTGATGTGAATTTCCACTCTTAAACTGTTAGTACACCGTTTTAAAACTTTTTAAATGGTGTACTAAATTCACAATTACTGCTAAACATTATCTATGGCCCTGAGAAACTAACTATATTTATGAAATGTCAAACTTCTCCTCAATAAAAAAAATCCTTTCAAAAATATATTTCTATTAAAGTTTGTTTATCTTCACTTTAGCTTCCATCTTAATCCAATCATCATCATTTATTTCGCTCTCTGAAAATTTAAATTAAAAGTGAAGGGTTTCATTACTTTTAACTTCTTGATTGCTGACTGTGAGAATACTTCAATGTAATTGGCTGCTAACCCTGATTGCTGACATCACTATTGTTGGGCCCCTGGTACTTCCATTGATTTGGTACTAGATTTAAACTGCCACTGGGAAAGGGGGAATGCACCCAACAGCAATCACTAGATCTTGTGGGCAGCTTTCTTCGATGAGCATTGGTGCTTCACCGCTGATGACAAAATCCACTTCACAAAGTCAGGCAAGTGAAATCAGCAACCATTGTTGGAGTCTGAGATATATTTATTGAAAATATATGTGCTTAAGAAACAGTATGAAGAACATCAAAACCACCACTTCCACCGAGCACATACAAACCTACTTATCAGGTACTCTATACAGTTTGACCTTACCTGGTACAACAACAACAGCTTGCATTTATATATCACCTTTAATGTAGTAAAACGTCCTAAGGAACTTTACAAGTGTCATCTTGTAAACAAACTTTGACACCAAGCCACATAGGAGATATTGGGGCAGATGACAAAATGCTTGGACAATGAGTTATGTTTTAAGGAAGGTCATAAAGGCGGAAAGAAAGGTGGAGAGATTTAGGGAGGGAATTCCAGAGCTTAGGGCCCAGGCAGCTGAAGGCACAGCCACCAGTGGTGAACCAAATAAAATTGGGGATGCTCAAGAAGCCAGAATTGGTGAAGCACAGAGATCTCAGGGAGCTGTAAGGCTGGAGGGGATCACAGGGATAGGCAACAGCCCCTGGCCACAGTCTAAGATTAAACCAGTCAGTTTGCAACCTTGGTGTCACATTTGACCCTGAGGTGAGCTTCCGACCTCATATTTGTCTGTTGCGCACAAGAAGTGTGATGATACAAATTATGGACAAAATCTGAAGAGTTATAAAAACGAACTTTGTCTTTAAAAGAATCGACCTTTCTATTAAAAAATGAACACTGCTCCAAAATGGCCACAGAAGATTCAAACTGTCTGACAAAGACAAAGAAAAATCTTCAAACTAAGAGGTGTCAATTGCATCCATCCTACACCCATCCTAAAATATTCCAGAATTGAATGGGTTCTTCTGAAACAGAGAAGGTGTGAAGTAACCACGTCCTGGGCCATTGTGTGATCACTATGGGGGAGAGACCAAAGTGTCTCCTAACCAGAGGCGAGAGGTAACACAGCTTTACCTTAAAAAGCAGCCCAGAGAGGGACACCAAAAAAGAAAACAGCATCCAGAAGCTTGTTTCCAGCAAACCAGAAGGCACGTGCCCTGCTGTAGAGTTCTGTATTTACTCAGCAGTGAACTAGAAGTTATCTACTAACATCAACTGAAGTCCTGATTAAGAGAGAAATCTACAAATCTACATCAGGCCTGAAATCAATGAGAACTTGATTTCCAGGAGAATTCAGCAGGTTTACGATGACCTCCCCTGAAACCTACTTGCCATTTATAGTCGCTTACCCCTTTTTTCCTCTCTATCTGTCTGTGTGTGTGTGTGTGTGTGTGAGAGAGCAAGCGAATGTATAAGTGGATGTGGTTGTGACAATTTCGGGATAAGGTGTATTGATCAATAAAGAATTGATTTTCTGTTTTAAACTTACGAGAAAACCTGTCATGGTCTGTTTATTTGACCAGTATAACACCAAGGGGCTAAACCCTAATAACAAAACATACTTGCTGCAGTCAGGTGGGAGTTGAACAGTGGGAACCACCCAAATCTCACCATGTGGCCGTAATACATGCCATCACTTAGACCACCTATTTCCACCTCTGTAACATCGTCCGACCACCCCTGTCTCAGCTCATCTCCTGCTGAAGCCCTCCTTCGTGCCTTCATTATCTCTAGATTTGACTTTTCCAACGTACTGCTGGCTGGTCTCCCACATTCTACCGTAAACTTGAGGTCATCCAAAACTCAGCTTCCTGTGTTTTAACTTGCACCAAGTCCCGTTCACCTATCACCCTGTGCTCACTAACTTACATTGGCTCCTGATCAAACAACGTCTTGATTTTAAATTCTCACCCTTTTCAAATCCCTCCATGGCCTCAGCTCTCCCTATCTCTGTAATCTCCTCCTACCCCACAACCCTCCAAAATATCTGCGCTCCTCTAATTCTGGCCTCTTGTACATCCCTGATTTTAATCATTCCACCAATTGCCTAGGCCGTAAGTTCTAGAGTACTTTCCGTCTAGCACTCCACCTCAATTTCCTTCTTTATAACACTCCAAACCCCAAAGACACATAAGCATAGTTTGAGAATCCAATCAGTACAACCAGCAGTTTTACTTTAGCAGCTGTCAATTTATAATTGTGCTGTGCTCATGTGTCTTTGGGGTTTGTCGGAGTTTAATAGCTGAGCACAGTACAGTCTACCCCTGTTAATTCAAAGTGTTTTTTGATCACTAAAAAATTAAATTTAACAGTAGCTTAAATTAAGTGATTTGAATAAAACAACACAGGTGGAGTTTGTTTTGCACTATTTTGATTCAAATTAACAGATCAGTTGAATTAAGCAACTTTGAATTAAACTGAGTAGGCTGCATGGCTACTATCATATATTTGAAGGGCATGCACTCAGAACATAACATTCACATGCTTTTCTTTCAAACCCTATTGTGCTTGGACATGTAATCTCTGACTATTTGCAGTGATTTGTTGTCTTTGAGTTGCCAGACCCAGCCTGAATATCAGTTAGCACATGCATATCTCTCCTTTAAAGTATATGAGTAATAGTTAATCTGAACATTCACTTCCTTGTACCGCCTGCTCATAATAGATATAATATACATTCGGGGGGTGTAAACTGTAAGATAAACGGTTATCACATACATAGAGACAGGGCCACCTCCTCCAAGAGTGAAAAACAGGAAGCTGGAAGGGGAAAGGCTGTCAACTGCTGTAAGCCTATGACTCAACCCAAATGTAAATGAAACGGTGCGATATATGGTGGTCTCTTTATTAACCCTTTCCTGTCGTCTCCACAGAGTGAGATAAATGAAAAGCTTCAAAAACAGGAAGAGGCATACAGTGCGAGAATCAGCAAACTGATAAAGCAATGAGCTGTGTGACAGGAGAAGCTGTCGGCATTTCCCTGAAGACTGCTGGCCAACAAGACATGCTGCTTGTTGAGCCGATTATTTGTTTTGAATGTAGGTGATAGCGAGGGTCTTCATTTTGTTCAGGAAAAAGTGTTTGGCACTTTGGGGAGGATCAGGAGCCATGCATCATGCTTTTTGAGTTTGTGTCATGTGATGTGTTCTTATTTTGTGTATGTAAACAAACTATGGCTTATTTTCTGAAGATGGTGTCCTTGTCCTGTTAGAACATTTCGGTATGTTAAAGGAACTATATAAATGCAAGTTGTTCTTTTGTTCATAGTTCAGGTATAAATATTAAAATCATTTTCATAGTTCCGCAGCACTTCCTGTGCAAAGAGTTATTTTGTTGTTTTGCTCTTCCTGATATCTCCGCACCATCTCCAAGCGAGAGGACAAGATGCAGCCCTGCTCACCAGGCTCTGCCAATATCACTCTATATAGTGCTCCTCATGCGAAGGACAAAGATTCAGACTGGTTTACAATGAGGAGGAAAGAATTGAATGCAAAACATGAGAGCTGGAAATGGGCAGGGATGACTGCATTGGAAAACTCACAGGCTGAGGAAACCTGGGTAGAAATCCATTTTTAAAATTCACTCTCAGGATGTGGGTGTCAGTGGCAAGGCCTGCATTTAGTGCCCATCCTGTTTGATACAACTGAGTAGCTAGCTTGGCCAGAGGGCAGCTCAGAGTCAACCAATATGGAGTCACATATAGACCAGACCATGTGAGAACAGAATATTTCCTTCCCTAAAGACCTGGACAACATCCAGGCTTGCGCTGATAAGAGGCAATTAACAATCGCACCACACAAGTGTCAGGCAATGACCATCTCCAACAGGAGAGAATCTAACCATCTCCCCTTGATGTTAAATGACATTACCGTCGCTGAATTCCCCGCTATCAACATCCTGGGGGTTACCGTCGAGCAGAAATTGAATTGCACCAGTCACATAAATACTGTGGCTACAACAGCAGGTCAGAGGCTGGGAATTCTGTGGCGAGTAACTCACCTCCTCTCCCCAAAGCCTGTCCACCATCTACAAGGCACAAATCAGGAGTGTTGGAATACTCTCCACCTGCCTGGATGGGTGCAGCTCCAACAGCAGTTAAGAAGCTCAGCACCATCCAGGACAAAGCAGTCTGATTGATTGGCACCCCATCCACCATCTTCAACATTCATTTCCTTCACCACTGATGCACAGTGGCAGCAGGGTGTACCATCTACAAGATGCTCCTTAGATAGCACCTTCCAAACCCACAACCTCTACCACCTGGAAGGACAAGGGCAGCAGACGCATGGGAGCACCACCTCCTGCAACTTCCCCTCCAAGTCACACACTATCCTGACTTGGAACTTTATCGCCGTTCCTTCACTGTCACTGGGTCAAAATCCTGGAACTCCCTTCCTAACAGCACTGTTGGTGTACCCACACCCCAAGGACTGCAGTGGTTCAAGAAGGGAGCTCATAACCACCTTCTCAGTGGCGCAGTGGTTAGCACCGCAGCCTCACAGCTCCAGCGACCCGGGTTCGGTTCTGGGTACTGCCTGTGCGGAGTTTGCAAGTTCTCCCTGTGACCGCGTAGGTTTCCGCTGGGTACTCTGGTTTCCTCCCACAGCCAAAGACTTGCAGGTTGATAGGTAAATTGCACTTAGTGTAGGTAGGTGGTAGGAGAATTGTGGGGATGTTGTAAGGAGTATGGGATTAATGTAGGATTAGTATAAATGGGTGGTTGATGGTTGGCACAGACTCGGTGGGCTGAAGGGCCTATTTCAGTGCTGTATATCTCTCTCTCTCTATATATATATATAATTAAGGATCGGCACTAAATGCTGGCCTAACCAGCAATGCCCTTATCCCATGAATGAACCAACTCCCCATTGCCATAAGCAATTGATCACTTTTACTGGTAGATTTTTTTTAAGGGAATTTAAATTCTTGAACTACCATTGTGAGATCACATTATCCAGACTATTAGTCCAAGGCTCTGTATTACCAGCCTAGTAACATTACAGCTATACTAGTGTCTTTTGAATGTTGGCTGCAAGGGTGCCTGCATTTTGTGTGTAATTTTTGACATACGAATCTGTCAACATTTAACGAAACTAGAGATTTTCCATCATGGCATGGGTCAGGGGCACTTGGGAAATTGCATGACCTCCAGTCCTCGATATTTTGTCTGTTTATCTTAGGGACACCCGCAAGCAGTGCTCAAGCAGAAACTCTCCCCTTATACCGTGGCTAAAGACATGAGGGTCATATTGTTCCAGCTTTAAGTGATTTATCATAGAAATATTTATTTTTTTCTACACATTTTGCAGGTTTCAATGGTTAATTTGGTTTGATAAACACAGAATAGACAGTTATAATTTAACAGCATCTAATCATGGGTTTCAACTGATGGAGGGTGAATTTTCCATGTTCGCACTCCCAGCTGAGATCCTTGCCCAGCTTGACCACACACTGGGAAATCACACCCTCTGTGACTTTGTTTATTGCTGTGCCTGTGATTTGCTGATGTGCAATTCCACATGGGAAACCTCAAGCAAAAAATTCACTCATAATTCAAACCAAGATTATTTTACAAGCTTGAAAATTACGACCAGTGTTCTGTTAAATCTACCAAGATGCTCCATTGTAGGCATATAATTATACAAGTTTACTTTCTTTAACATGAATTCTGTAAAATACTTTTTTAATGTATGTAGCTAAAATTTAGCTCAATAAACTTCATATGAAACCAAGTCTTAATGAAATTAAAATTCATCTTGTGTAAATTGCCAGGCGCACGATTCAACTTTAAATCATCATGAGTACATCTCAGAGGTAACCGGACTGAGAATGGGGGTTCTTCATATCTCATATCCTACGATGCACATTAGCACACTTGCACAATGGATACCTTGTATTAACCACAACAAAATAATTTTACAAATCAACAACAATAATTTCTATTTATACAGCACCTCTAACATAGTAAAACGTCCCAAGGAGTTGCACAGGCGTGTTATCAGAATTTGATACCAAGGCACATAAGAGATATTGAGACAGGTGACAAAGTTTGGTCAAAGAGATAGGTTTGGTTTTCAGAAGTGTCTTAAAGGAGGAGGGGGAGGCAGAGAGCAGTACAAGTAAATTGCCATTTCAGGTGGAAGGAGTGTTAGAGAGGGAATTCCAGAACTTAGGGCCTAGGCAGCTAAAGCATGGCTAACAATGGTGGTGCAACAGAAATCAGAGATTCACAAGAGGTCGGAGTTGGAGGAGTGCAGATATTTCAGAGGGTTGTAGGGATAGAAGATGTTACAGAGATAGGGAGGGGCAAGGCCTTGGAGGGATTTGAACATATACATGAGAATTTTAAATATAGATCAGCAAGCACGTGGGTGATGGATGAACAGGGCTTGGTGCGAGTTAGGATGTAGGCAGCAGAGTTTCAGATGTGTTTAGTTTACGGAAGGTGGAAGAGGGAATCAGTGTGATGAGTAGGTCAGCATCACAGCATGTGGGTGCACCTATTTACTCCACCCATAGAGTACAGGGTAGCAGCTCTATATCAACATGATAAATTCCCATGTCCCTCCCGCTCATATCTCCATCAGCAGTTAGTGGGGTCAAAAACATCACCTGAAATGTCCCAGGAGTCATTCACTTTTCTGTCAGCTGCTAAACCCTGCAGTCGTATTGGTTATACTTACACTGTGCCTCCACTTGACAGAATAACTGATGAAAGAGGAGGAATTAAGGAAATGTAGTTCCAAGCTCACACTACAGATGGCTAGAACATTTGCGTCCCGACTGCGCCCAAGCAACTCTGAACGTTATGTGTCAAATCATCTATCATTCGAGATATGACTGGATTGTCCAGGGCTGCATCACCATTCCTGCAGTGAAGGTGCTGTAATGGTGCCATCTGCTGCTCATTTTGATGATTGCAGTGAAAAAATGAAATTGATTAAATATTTGGGACGCGATCATTTATTTACAATTGAGGCTTTAGTTTTAAATTGAATCCACTTACACATGGCAACTTCCTTTGCAAACGCAAGAGATGCAACACCTGCTCTTTTACCTCCTCTCTTCCTACCATCTAGGGCCAAAACCAGGGCCTTCCAGGTGAAACAGCAATTTACTTGTACTTCTTCAAATTTACAACAACTTGCATTTATTTGGCACCTTTAACATAGTAAAACATCCCAAGGTGCTTCACAGGACATAAGAATATAAGAAATAGGAGCTGGAGTAGGCCATTTGGCCCTTCAAAAAGACCATGGCTAACCTTCCACCTGAATTCCACCTTCCTGTACTATCCCCATATCCATTATTTCCTTTAGTACCCAAAATTCTACCAACTTCTGTCTCGAATATACTCAACAACTGAGCATCCACAGCTCTCTGGGGTAGAGAATCCAAAGATTGTTAGTGGCCTGCATGGTACCTTACGAGTTGCTGAACATCCACTGGTGGATATTACAGAAATATGGAGGGGAGAGGCCATAGAGGTTTTGAAAACACGAATGAGTATTTTAAAATCGAGGCATTGCTTAACCAGGAGCCCATGTAGGTCAGTGCACACAGGGATGATGGCTGAACGGGTCTTGGTGCAAGTAAGGATTCGGGGCAGCAGTTTTAGATGACCTCAAGTTTACAGAGGGTAGAATGTGGGAAGCTGGCCAAGAGCACATTGGAATAGTCAATTCTGGAGGTAATAAAAGCATGGATGAGGGTTTCAGCAGCAGAAGAACTAAGGCAAGAGCCGAGTCAGGCATTGTTACAGAGGTGAAAATAGGTGCTTTTAGCAATGGGGTGGATATGTGGTTGGGAGTTCATCTCGGGGTCAAATATTTAGTAATATTAATTTGGAGCAAATTTCTGTTTATCCAGTACTGGATGTCAGACAAGCAGTCTGATCATTTAGAGACAGTGGAGGAGTCGAGAGAGGTGGTGGTGAGGTAGAGCTGGGTGTTGTCAATGTACATGTGGAAACTAAGTTTTTGGATGATGTCGCCGAGGGGCAGCATGCAGAGAAATAGGAGGGGCCAAGGATAAATCCTTGGGGGACACCAGAGATAATGGTGTGGAGGTAGGAAGAGAAGTCATTGCAGGTGATTCTATGGCTAAGGTTCAATAGACAAGAATGGAACCAAGCAAGAATAATTCCACCCAGCTGGAAGACGGAGAGGCGTTGAAGGAGGATGGTGTGGTCAACTGTATATTGTATCAGTATACTGTAGTCGCTGCTCACGATGTGGTCTCATTTACATTGGGAGACGAAATACAGACTGGATGATTCCTTTGTGATCTCCAATCAGTCTGCAAGCATGACCCTGAACTTCTGGTCGCCTGTCACTTTAATTCTCTGTCCCACTACCACTCTGGCCTTTCTGTCCTTGATCTCCTACACTTCTTCTAATGAAGCTCAACATAAGCTTGAGGAATAGCACCTCATCTTTTGATTAGGCACTTTACAGCCTTCCAGGCGTAACATTGAGTTCAACTAGAAGGACAAATCTAGCAGCAAATACATGGGTACACCACCACCTGCAAGTTCCCCTCCAAGTCACACACCATCCTGACTTGGAACTATATCGCCGTTCCTTCACTGTCGCTGGGTCAAAATCCTGGAACTCCCTTCCTAACAGCACTGTGGGTATACCTACCCCAACTGGACTGCAGCGGTTCAAGAAGACAGCTCACCACCACCTTCTCAAGGGCAATTAGGGATGGGCAATAAATGCTGGCCTGGCCAGCGACGCCCACATCCCATGAATGAATAAAAAAAAATTCAGATAATAATCACCACTCCTATATTTTTGGACAGAAGATGCTGTAATAATTCTGCTGTTGCCATTTACACCTCCTCTCGACCCAACTTTTGATTTTTTTTACTTGTCCCATTATCATCTTTTGCCTTACACTATCGTCCCTTTTCTCATTTAATCTGTCTTACCTTCCACCCTATCACAGACCTTCCCTTTTGTTCCTTCCTCCCCTACCCCCTTTCCCTGACTCTGTACTTACTTAAAAGCTGATGCATCTCTAAATTTTTCCAATTCTGATGAAAGGTCATCGACCTGAAGCGTTAACTCTGTTTCTCTCTCCAAAGATGATGCCTAACCTACTGAATATTTCCAGCATTTTCTGTTTTTATTTCAGGTATCTAGTGTCCATAGGCTTTTACTATTGTGCTGAAATTATTTAATGTGTTTTTATATATATTTGATTTGAATGTTGCACATTTTAATTAAACCAGTAATATAAAAGCAAAATACTGCAAATCAAAACAGAGTGCTGGAAATGCACAGCAGTTCTGGCAGCATCTGTGGTGAGAAACAGTTAATGTTTCAGGTCTGTGTCTTTTTATCAAAGACATAGAGAGATACAGCACTGAAACAGGCCCTTCAACCCACTGAGTCTGTGCTGACCAACAACCACCCATTTATGCTAATCCTACATTAACCCCATATTCCCTACCACATCCCCACAATTCTCCTACCACTTACCTACACTAGGGGCAATTTACAATGGTCAATTTACCTATCAACCTGCAAGTCTTTGGCTGTGGGAGAAAACCAGAGCACCCGGCAGAAACCCACACGGTCACAGGGAGAACTTGCAAACTCCGCACAGACAGTACCCAGGACGCTGGAGCTGTGAGGCTGCGGTGCTAACCACTGCGCTGCTGTGCCACCCCAGAACCAATATTGATTTAGATTATATAGTGAATGTAATTTTGGGGAGAGGGTCTTTATACATTATTTCCCTATTATTTATCCTATGTTTTCCCCTCTGTTTAGTCCCCCACAATAGTTCTGTATTTTGGTTGAAAAGCCTTGATGGTTTGCTCTGAAGTCTTTGTAGCTGGGGTCCATGCCGCTCCTTGGTCTAGCCACCAAGAGGCATGCTAGAGCAATGCAGGATATCAGATTTGCCGTTCACTCTTCCACAGACCAGACAGACATATTATCTTATTCCCTGGGAACAGCTGAATGGGAAGTCAGTCTAGACTGGGACTCAGACACAGATCTCCTTATATTAATTACATTGTAGATTAGTAAAATATTGTGTAATGTAAAAGTGTTTTTTTTTCTTGCATTGCGCTGTTTTGTGGTTAGCAAATGCTGCATTGTAAATCTATATGGTAAATTAGAATGTGAGATTATGACCAGATGGTGAATGTGTAATATTTAATGGGATGCAATGTGAGAGGAGGGAACATGTGTGAAGACAAGCCACCTCCCAGTTCTCATATTGAGCCCAATACTCAGCTGTGGGGCAGTAGGAGCACTCTTGCCTCACAAGGTTGAGAGTTCAAATCCTGCTTCAGAGCTTGAGCGCATAATCAGGGCTGACACTGCCAGTATAGTATTGAGGGAAGAGCCATGTTTTAGGTGAGATGTTAAACCGAGGCCCAGTCTTCCTTCTTGGCTGGATGTTAAAGATCATACAGAATTATTTTGAAGAAGAGCAGGGGCATTCTTCCCAGTGTACTGGCCAATATTAATCCCTCAACCAACATCACTAAAATAAATAATCTGGTCGTTATCATATAGCTGTTTGTGGGATCTTGCTGTGTGCAAATTGGCTAACAGGATTCTCATATTACAACAGTGATGACACTTTAAAGGTACTTCATTGGCTGTAAAGCACTTTGGGATGTCCTAAGGTTGTGAAAGGCACTACATAAATGCAGGTCTTTATTTTTCTTTATAGGACATCTCAGTGCTGTGTATCCCTTATCACTAGTTAAAGAGCTACTGAGGCAAGACACCTCGTCTCCATTTGCCAAAGAAGCATGGGTGGTTTAAGTAGGAATTTGGATTGGATAGCCTAGTGGTTATGGCACTGGGCTAGCACCTTAGAAGTCATGAGTTCAAATCTCAGCATGGAAAGTGGATTTGAACCCATGACCTCTGTGCTATTGCAGTCTATAAATCTGGTACTTTGTGAGCTGGCACCAGATAATATAACCACAAAAACTACTGGAATGCTATAAGAATCCAACCAGTTCACTTCTGTCCTGCAGGGAAGGGAGCCAGTCACCTCTACCTAGTCTGGCCTACACTTGACTCCATTCTCGCCCTATGTGGTTGGCTCTTGACACCCTGAACTAGGAACTGGCAGTAAACACTGCCTGGTCACTGTTGCTCAAGTTCCAAGATCAAATAAAAAATTTGTAAAATGGGTTGTGTTTCAACTCAACTGAGAAATGCAACCTTCAGAATAAGCTTGTATGTTATGGTTTGGTGGATCTATGAAATGAATCATAATTGTGACCACACAAAATAACTTGAGAATCCTTCTCGATATGGACTCTAACTTTTTCTGTGGTTAATTGGTGGTCACTGACCACATGGGTCTTTCACTACCAGATAAACATTTTACTAAAATTTACAGGGTTTTTTTTTAGATTATCTTGTTTTCATTCATTAACAATGGGCGGGAAACACAAGAAAATGGTGCTCTGGGACTAAAAGAAGACTTTGAAGTATCGCTGATGTTTGAGGAAGAAACGTTGGAAGATCTCATTCAGAATCTTAGCACCCAGTTGAAAAAGGGATATTTTAGAAAACATTGTAAATCAAACAGCAATTTTACTGTGATGTTGAGGAGATGCAAATGATTTTGAGGCTGCATTACTGAGTGTCAGTTTAATGCAGAAAAGGAAATAAATTTTATACAGTGCCTTTCCCAACCTGCAATTTTAGTCTGCGAGATGGATAAAATCAGTGGCAAAGAAGCAAAGTTTGTGGCAAGACCCAAAGATAATAGCTTTGGTATTTCCGTAGTTAAACTTGAGGTAATTAAGTCTTACCCAAGACTGAATGTTGGGCACGTAGTTTGGCACTTGGAGGCAGCTGAGGGATCAGAAGAGGTAGAGGTAGAGGTCAGCTGCATAACGTGGGAACTGATTTCATGTGTGTGGGTGATGTTGTCAAGGATCAGCATGTTGATGACGAGGAGACAGCCTAGGTTAAATTTTTGAGGGACTTTATAATTGATACGGTGGGGTGGGAAGAGGTTGCCATTTTTTGAGATGCTCTGGTTCCTTTTGGATAGAGGTGTCGCCTTGCAAAGATATTCCCAGAGAGATGACAATGGATAGAGGCAGCAGAAGAAAATAACATGGTCAATTATACTAAATGTGCTGGAGAAATGAAGGAGCATTACGGCATGCCGCTCGACTAGTCATCTAGGTGTCCAAGAGAAGTAGCCAGCCTGGAAAAGTGTGGAGCTTGACCGAGTATATCTTGGCATCCAGAATCATCATCTACTGCAGTACTGATGTAGGGTTTGAAGCTCAGCTCAGGACGAAATAGTCAACTAAATTGGGGAGTTGCTGGCAAAATTAGAACATTTTGTCAAACATTTTTAAGTAAGTTGAGTTCATGGATTGGCAGGCCCACATCCACACAGATTGTCAGACAGACATCCACAGAGACCGAGCAACCCACATCCACACAGACATAGAGACGCACAATCACACAGATTGACAGATCCACATCCACAAGGATTGACAGACCCACATCTAAAAGGATTCACTGACCCACATCCATGCAGATCAACAGGCCCACAAGCATTCAGATCGACAGACCCACATCCACATAGATTGACAGACCCACATCCACACAGATCGACAGACTCACATCCACACAGATTGGCAGACCCACATCCACTCAGATTGATAGACCCACATCCACTCAGATTGACAGACCCACATCCACACAGATTGACAGACCAACATCCATATAGTTGACAGACCAACATCCACACAGATTGACAGACCTACATCCAAAAAGTTGACAGACCCACATCCATTCAGATTGACAGACCCACATCCACACAGATTGACAGACTCACATCCATATAGTTGACAGACCCACATCCACACAGATTGACAGACCCACATCCATGTAGTTGACAGACCCACATCCACACAGATTGGCAGACCCACATCCACTCAGATTGACAGACCCACATCCACACAGATTGACAGACCCACATCCATATAGTTGACAGACCAACATCCACACAGATTGACAGACCTACATCCAAAAAGTTGACAGACCCACATCCATTCAGATTGACAGACCCACATCCACACAGATTGACAGACCCACACCCATATAGTTGACAGACCCACATCAACACAGACTGACAGACCCACATCCACTCAGATTGATAGACCCACATCCATTCAGATAGACAGACCCACATTCACACAGATTGACAGACCCGCATCCATATAGTTGACAGACCCACATCCACACGGATTGACAGACCCACATCCACTCAGATTGATAGACCCACATCCACTCAGATTGACAGACCCACATCCACACAGATTGACAGACCCACATCCATATCGTTGACAGACCCACATCCACACAGATTGACAGACCTACATCCAAAAAGTTGACAGATCCACATCCACACAGATTGACAGACCCACATCCACACAGATTGGCAGACCCACATCCACTCAGATTGATAGACCCACATCCACTCAGATTGACAGACCCACATCCACACAGATTGACAGACCCACATTCATATCGTTGACAGACCAACATCCACACAGATTGACAGACCTACATCCAAAAAGTTGACAGACCCACATCCATTCAGATTGACAGACCCACATCCACACAGATTGACAGACCCACATCCATATAGTTGACAGACCCACATCCACACAGATTGACAGACCCACATCCACTCAGATTGCTGGACCCACATCCATTCAGATTGACAGACCCACATCCACACAGATTGACAGACCTACATCCATATAGTTGACAGACCCACATCCACACAGATTGACAGACCTACATCCATATAGTTGATAGACCCACATCCACACGGATTGACAGACTCACATCCACTCAGATTGATAGACCCACATCCACTCAGATTGAGAGACCCACATCCACACAGATTGACAGACCCACATCCATATAGTTGACAGACCCACATCCACACAGATTGACAGACCCACATCCATATAGTTGACAGACCCACATCCACAGAGATTGACAGACCCACATCCACTCAGATTGACAGACCGACATCCACTCAGATTGACAGACCCACATCCACACATATTGACAGACCCACATCCAAATAGTTGACAGACCCACATCCACACAGATTGACACACCCACATCCACTTAGATTGATAGACCCACATCCACCCAGATTGACAGACACACATCCACACAGATTGACAGTCACCCACATCCATACAGTTGACAGACCCACATCCACCCAGATTGACAGACACACATCCACACAGATTGACAGTCACCCACATCCATACAGTTGACAGACCCACATCCACACAGATTGACAGACCCACATCCATATAGTTGACAGACCCACATCCACACAGATAGGAAGACCCACATCCACTCAGATTGATAGACCCACATCCACTCAGATTGACAGACCCACATCCACACAGATTCACAGACCCACATCCATATAGTTGACGGACCCACATCCACTCAGATTGACAGACCCACATCCATATATTTCACAGACCCACATCCACACAGAATGACAGACCCACATCCACACAGATTGACAGACCCACATCCACACAGAATGAGACCCACATCCATATATTTCACAGACCCACATCCACACAGAATGACAGACCCACATCCACACAGATTGACAGACCCACATCCACTCAGATTGACAGACTCACATCCACACAGATTGACAGACCCACATCCATATTATTGACAGACCCACATCCACACAGATAGGAAGACCCACATCCACTCAGATTGATAGACCCACATCCACTCAGATTGACAGACCCACATCCACACAGATTGACAGACCCACATCCATATAGTTGACAGACCCACATCCACTCAGATTGACAGACCCACATCCATATATTTCACAGACCCACATCCACACAGAATGACAGACCCACATCCACACAGATTGACAGACCCACATCCACACAGAATGAGAGACCCACATCCACACAGATTGACAGACCAACATCCATATAGTTGACTGACCTACTTCCACACAGATTGACAGACCCACATCCACACAGATTGACAGACCCACATCCACTCAGATTGACACACCCACATCCATATAGTTGACAGACCCAAATCCACTCAGATTGCTAGACACACATCCACACATATTGACAGATCCTCATCCAAATAGTTGACAGACCCACATCCACTCTGATTGACAGACCCACAACCATATAGTTGACAGACCCACATCCATATAGTTGACAGACCCACATCCACACAGATTGACAGACCTACATCCAATCAGATTGACAGACCTACATCCAAAAAGTTGACAGACCCACATCCATTCAGATTGACAGACCTACATCCAAAAAGTTGACAGACCCACATCCACTCAGATTGGTTGACTCACATCCACTCAGATTGACAGACCCACATCCAATCAGATTGACAGACCTACATCCAAAAAGTTGACAGACCCACATCCATTCAGATTGACAGACCCACATCCACACAGATTGACAGAACTACCTCCATTCAAATTGACAGACCCACATCCACATAGATTGACAGACCCACATCCATATAGTTGACAGACCCACTTCCACACAGATTGATAGACCCACATCCACTCAGATTGATAGACCCACATCCACTCAGATTGACAGACCCACATCCACACAGATTGACAGACCTACATCCAAAAAGTTGACAGACCCACATCCACACAGATTGACAGACCCACATCCACACAGAATGACAGACCCACATCCACACAGATTGACAGACTGACATCCATCTAGTTGACAAACCCACATCCACACAGATTGACAGACCCACATCCACACAGAATGACAGACCCACATCCACACAGATTGACAGACCCACATCCACACAGATTGACAGACCTACATCCACACAGATTGACAGACCCATATCCACTCAGATTGGTTGACCCACATCCACTCAGATTGACAGACCCACATCCACACAGATTGACAGACCCACATCCTCACAGATTGACAGACCCACATCCATGTAGTTGACAGACCCACATTCACACAGATTCGCAGACCCACATCCACTCAAATTGACAGACCCACATCCACACAGATTGACAGACCCACATCCACTCAGACTGGTTGACCCATATCCACTCAGATTGACAGACCCACATCCACTCAGATTGACAGACCCACATCCACACAGATTGACAGACCTACATCCAAAAAGTTGACAGACCCACATCCACACAGATTGACAGACCCACATCCACACAGAATGACAGACCCACATCCACACAGATTGACAGACTGACATCCATCTAGTTGACAAACCCACATCCACACAGATTGACAGACCCACATCCACACAGAATGACAGACCCACATCCACACAGATTGACAGACCCACATCCACACAGATTGACAGACCTACATCCACACAGATTGACAGACCCATATCCACTCAGATTGGTTGACCCACATCCACTCAGATTGACAGACCCACATCCACACAGATTGACAGACCCACATCCTCACAGATTGACAGACCCACATCCATGTAGTTGACAGACCCACATTCACACAGATTCGCAGACCCACATCCACTCAAATTGACAGACCCACATCCACACAGATTGACAGACCCACATCCACTCAGACTGGTTGACCCATATCCACTCAGATTGACAGACCCACATCCACACAGATTGACAGACCTGCATCCAAAAAGTTGACAGATCCACAACCATTCAGATTGACAGACCCACATCCATATAGTTGACAGACCCACATCCACACAGATTGACAGACGCACATCCACTCAGATTGATAGACCCACTTCCACTCTGATTGACAGACCCACATCAACACAGATTGACAGACCCACATCCATATTGTTGACAGACCCACATCCACACAGATTGACAGACGCACATCCACACAGATTGACAGACCCACATCCACACAGATTGACAGACCCACATCCATATCTTTGACAAACCCACATCCAAATAGTTGACAGACCCAAATCCATTCAGATTGACAGACCCACATCCACTCAGATTGATAGACCCACATCCACTCAGATTGACAGACACACATCCACACAGATTGACAGACACACATCCACACAGATTGACAGACCTACATCCAAAAAGTTGACAGACCCACATCCATTCAGATTGACAGACCCACATCCACACAGATTGACAGAATTACATCCGTTCAGGTTGACAGACCCACATCCACATAGGTTGACAGACCCACATCCATACAGATTGACAGACCCACATCCACTCAGACTGATAGACCCACATCCACTCAGATTGACAGACACACATCCACACAGATTGACAGACCCACATCCACACAGAATGAGAGACCCACATCCACACAGATTGACAGACCCACATCCATATAGTTGACTGACCTACTTCCACACAGATTGACAGACCCACATCCACACAGATTGACAGACCCACATCCACTCAGATTGACACACCCACATCCATATAGTTGACAGACCCAAATCCACTCAGATTGCTAGACACACATCCACACATATTGACAGATCCTCATCCAAATAGTTGACAGACCCACATCCACTCTGATTGACAGACCCACAACCATATAGTTGACAGACCCACATCCATATAGTTGACAGACCCACATCCACACAGATTGACAGACCTACATCCAATCAGATTGACAGACCTACATCCAAAAGGTTGACAGACCCACATCCATTCAGATTGACAGACCTACATCCAAAAAGTTGACAGACCCACATCCACTCAGATTGGTTGACTCACATCCACTCAGATTGACAGACCCACATCCAATCAGATTGACAGACCTACATCCAAAAAGTTGACAGACCCACATCCATTCAGATTGACAGACCCACATCCACACAGATTGACAGAACTACATCCATTCAAATTGACAGACCCACATCCACATAGATTGACAGACCCACATCCATATAGTTGACAGACCCACTTCCACACAGATTGATAGACCCACATCCACTCAGATTGATAGACCCACATCCACTCAGATTGACAGACCCACATCCACACAGATTGACAGACCTACATCCAAAAAGTTGACAGACCCACATCCACACAGATTGACAGACCCACATCCACACAGAATGACAGACCCACATCCACACAGATTGACAGACTGACATCCATCTAGTTGACAAACCCACATCCACACAGATTGACAGACCCACATCCACACAGAATGACAGACCCACATCCACACAGATTGACAGACCGACATCCATATTGTTGACAGACCCACATCCACACAGATTGACAGACCTACATCCACACAGATTGACAGACCCATATCCACTCAGATTGGTTGACCCACATCCACTCAGATTGACAGACCCACATCCACACAGATTGACAGACCCACATCCTCACAGATTGACAGACCCACATCCATGTAGTTGACAGACCCACATTCACACAGATTCGCAGACCCACATCCACTCAAATTGACAGACCCACATCCACACAGATTGACAGACCCACATCCACTCAGACTGGTTGACCCATATCCACTCAGATTGACAGACCCACATCCACACAGATTGACAGACCTGCATCCAAAAAGTTGACAGATCCACAACCATTCAGATCGACAGACCCACATCCATATAGTTGACAGACCCACATCCACACAGATTGACAGACGCACATCCACTCAGATTGATAGACCCACTTCCACTCTGATTGACAGACCCACATCAACACAGATTGACAGACCCACATCCATATTGTTGACAGACCCACATCCACACAGATTGACAGACGCACATCCACACAGATTGACAGACCCACATCCACACAGATTGACAGACCCACATCCATATCTTTGACAAACCCACATCCAAATAGTTGACAGACCCAAATCCATTCAGATTGACAGACCCACATCCACTCAGATTGATAGACCCACATCCACTCAGATTGACAGACACACATCCACACAGATTGACAGACACACATCCACACAGATTGACAGACCTACATCCAAAAAGTTGACAGACCCACATCCATTCAGATTGACAGACCCACATCCACACAGATTGACAGAATTACATCCGTTCAGATTGACAGACCCACATCCACATAGGTTGACAGACCCACATCCATACAGATTGACAGACCCACATCCACTCTGATTGATAGACCCACATCCACTCAGATTGACAGACACACATCCACACAGATTGACAGACACACATCCACACAGATTGATAGACCTACATCCAAAAAGCTGACAGACCCACATCCATTCAGATTGACAGACCCACATCCACACAGATTGACAGAATTACATCCATTCAGATTGACAGACCCACATCCATATAGTTGACAGACCCACTTCCACACAGATTGATAGACCCACATCCACTCAGATTGATAGACCCACATGCACTCTTTTTGACAGACCCACATCAACACAGATTGACAGACCCACATCCATACAGTTGACAGACCCACATGCACACAGATTGACAGACCTACATCCAAATAGTTGACAGACCCACATGCACACATATTGACAGACTGACATCCAAATAGTTGACAGACCCACATCCATATAGTTGACAGACCCACATCCACACAGATTGACAGACGCACATCCACTCAGATTGATAGACACACGTCCACACAGATTGACAGACCCACATCCATATAGTTGACAGACCCACATCCACACAGATTGACAGACCTACATCCAAAAAGTTGACAGACCCTCATCCATTCAGATTGACGGACCCACATCCACACAGATTGACAGACCCACATCCACACAGATTGACAGACGCACATCCACTCAGATTGATAGACCCACTTCCACTCTGATTGACAGACCCACATCAACACAGATTTACAGACCCACATCCATATTGTTGACAGACCCACATCCACACAGATTGACAGACCAACATCCACACAGATTGACAGACCCACATCCACACAGATTGACAGACCCACATCCATATCTTTGACAAACCCACATCCAAATAGTTGACAGACCCAAATCCATTCAGATTGACAGACCCACATTGACACAGATTGACAGACGCACATCCACACATATTGACAGACCCACATCCACTCAGATTGACAGACACACATCCACTCAGATTGACAGACACACATCCACACAGATTGACAGACCTACATCCAAAAAGTTGACAGACCCACATCCATTCAGATTGACAGACCCACATCCACACAGATTGACAGAATTACATCCATTCAGATTGACAGACCCACATCCACATAGATTGACAGACCCACATCCATATAGTTGACAGACCCACTTCCACACAGATTGATAGACCCACATCCACTCAGATTGATAGACCCACATGCACTCTTTTTGACAGACCCACATCAACACAGATTGACAGACCCACATCCATACAGTTGACAGACCCACATGCACACAGATTGACAGACCTACATCCAAATAGTTGACAGACCCACATGCACACATATTGACAGACCTACATCCAAATAGTTGACAGACCCACATCCATATAGTTGACAGACCCACATCCACACAGATTGACAGACGCACATCCACTCAGATTGATAGACCCACGTCCACTCAGATTGACAGACCCACATCCATATAGATGACAGACCCACATCCACACAGATTGACAGACCTACATCCAAAAAGTTGACAGACCCTCATCCATTCAGATTGACAGACCCACATCCACAAAGATTGACAGACCCACATCCATATAGTTGACAGACCCACATCCACACAGATTGACAGACGCACATCCACTCAGATTGACAGACCCACATCCACACAGATTGACAGACCCATATCCACTCAGACTGGTTGACCCATATCCACTCAGATTGACAGACCCACATCCACACAGATTGACAGACCCACATCCATATAGTTGACAGACCAACATCCACACAGATTGACAGACCTACATCCAAAAAGTTGACAGACCCACAACCATTCAGATTGACAGCCCCACATCCACATAGTTGACAGTCCCACATCCACCCAGATTGACAGACCCACATCCACACAGATTGACAGACCCACATCCATATAGTTGACAGACCAACATCCACACAGATTGACAGACCTACATCCAAAAAGTTGACAGACCCACATCCATTCAGATTGACAGACCCACATCCACACAGATTGACAGACCCACATCCATATAGTTGACAGTCCCACATCAACACAGATTGACAGACCCACATCCACTCAGATTGATAGACCCACATCCATTCAGATAGACAGACCCACATTCACACAGATTGACAGACCCGCATCCATATAGTTGACAGACCCACATCCACACGGATTGACAGACCCACATCCACTCAGATTGATAGACCCACATCCACTCAGATTGACAGACCCACATCCACACAGATTGACAGACCCACATCCATATCGTTGACAGACCCACATCCACACAGATTGACAGACCTACATCCAAAAAGTTGACAGATCCACATCCACACAGATTGACAGACCCACATCCACACAGATTGGCAGACCCACATCCACTCAGATTGATAGACCCACATCCACTCAGATTGACAGACCCACATCCACACAGATTGACAGACCCACATTCATATCGTTGACAGACCAACATCCACACAGATTGACAGACCTACATCCAAAAAGTTGACAGACCCACATCCATTCAGATTGACAGACCCACATCCACACAGATTGACAGACCCACATCCATATAGTTGACAGACCCACATCCACACAGATTGACAGACCCACATCCACTCAGATTGCTGGACCCACATCCATTCAGATTGACAGACCCACATCCACACAGATTGACAGACCTACATCCATATAGTTGACAGACCCACATCCACACAGATTGACAGACCTACATCCATATAGTTGATAGACCCACATCCACACGGATTGACAGACTCACATCCACTCAGATTGATAGACCCACATCCACTCAGATTGAGAGACCCACATCCACACAGATTGACAGACCCACATCCATATAGTTGACAGACCCACATCCACACAGATTGACAGACCCACATCCATATAGTTGACAGACCCACATCCACAGAGATTGACAGACCCACATCCACTCAGATTGACAGACCGACATCCACTCAGATTGACAGACCCACATCCACACATATTGACAGACCCACATCCAAATAGTTGACAGACCCACATCCACACAGATTGACACACCCACATCCACTTAGATTGATAGACCCACATCCACCCAGATTGACAGAAACACATCCACACAGATTGACAGTCACCCACATCCATACAGTTGACAGACCCACATCCACCCAGATTGACAGACACACATCCACACAGATTGACAGTCACCCACATCCATACAGTTGACAGACCCACATCCACACAGATTGACAGACACACATCCATATAGTTGACAGACCCACATCCACAGAGATAGGAAGACCCACATCCACTCAGATTGATAGACCCACATCCACTCAGATTGACAGACCCACATCCACACAGATTGACAGACCCACATCCATATAGTTCACAGACCCACATCCACTCAGATTGACAGACCCACATCCATATATTTCACAGACCCACATCCACACAGAATGACAGACCCACATCCACACAGATTGACAGACCCACATCCACACAGAATGAGAGACCCACATCCATATATTTCACAGACCCACATCCACACAGAATGACAGACCCACATCCACACAGATTGACAGACCCACATCCACTCAGATTGACAGACTCACATCCACACAGATTGACAGACCCACATCCATATAGTTGACAGACCCACATCCACTCAGATTGACAGACCCACATCCATATATTTCACAGACCCACATCCACACAGAATGGCAGACCCACATCCACACAGATTGACAGACCCACATCCACACAGAATGAGAGACCCACAGCCACACAGATTGACAGACCAACATCCATATAGTTGACTGACCTACTTCCACACAGATTGACAGACCCACATCCACACAGATTGACAGACCCACATCCACTCAGATTGACACACCCACATCCATATAGTTGACAGACCCAAATCCACTCAGATTGCTAGACACACATCCACACATATTGACAGATCCTCATCCAAATAGTTGACAGACCCACATCCACTCTGATTGACAGACCCACAACCATATAGTTGACAGACCCACATCCAACTAGTTGACAGACCCACATCCACACAGATTGACAGACCTACATCCAATCAGATTGACAGACCTACATCCAAAAAGTTGACAGACCCACATCCATTCAGATTGACAGACCTACATCCAAAAAGTTGACAGACCCACATCCACTCAGATTGGTTGACTCACATCCACTCAGATTGACAGACCCACATCCAATCAGATTGACAGACCTACATCCAAAAAGTTGACAGACCCACATCCATTCAGATTGACAGACCCACATCCACACAGATTGACAGAACTACATCCATTCAAATTGACAGACCCACATCCACATAGATTGACAGACCCACATCCATATAGTTGACAGACCCACTTCCACACAGATTGATAGACCCACATCCACTCAGATTGACAGACCAACATCCACTCAGATTGACAGACCCACATCCACACAGATTGACAGACCTACATCCAAAAAGTTGACAGACCCACATCCAAACAGCTTGACAGACCCACATCCACACAGAATGACAGACCCACATCCACACAGATTGACAGACTGACATCCATCTAGTTGACAAACCCACATCCACACAGATTGACAGACCCACATCCACACAGAATGACAGACCCACATCCACACAGATTGACAAACCGACATCCATATTGTTGACAGACCCACATCCACACAGATTGACAGACCTACATCCACACAGATTGACAGACCCATATCCACTCAGATTGGTTGACCCACATCCACTCAGATTGACAGACCCACATCCACACAGATTGACAGAATTACATCCATTCAGATTGACAGACCCACATCCACATAGATTGACAGACCCACATCCATATAGTTGACAGACCCACTTCCACACAGATTGATAGACCCACATCCACTCAGATTGATAGACCCACATGCACTCTTTTTGACAGACCCACATCAACACAGATTGACAGACCCACATCCATACAGTTGACAGACCCACATGCACACAGATTGACAGACCTACATCCAAATAGTTGACAGACCCACATGCACACATATTGACAGACCTACATCCAAATAGTTGACAGACCCACATCCATATAGTTGACAGACCCACATCCACACAGATTGACAGACGCACATCCACTCAGATTGATAGACCCACGTCCACTCAGATTGACAGACCCACATCCATTCAGATTGACAGACCCACATCCACACAGATTGACAGACGCACATCCACTCAGATTGATAGACCCATTTCCACTCTGATTGACAGACCCACATCCACACAGATTGACAGACCCACATCCATATAGTTGACAGACCCACATCCACACAGATTGACAGACGCACATCCACTCAGATTGACAGACCCACATCCACACAGATTGACAGACCTGCATCCAAAAAGTTGACAGACACACAACCATTCAGATTGACAGCCCCACATCCACATAGTTGACAGTCCCACATCCACCCAGATTGACAGACCCACATCCACTCAGATTGATAGACCCACATCCACTCAGATTGACAGACTCACATCAACACAGATTGACAGACCCACATCCATATAGTTGACAGACCCACACCAAACAGATTGATAGACCCACATCCACTCAGATTGACAGACACACATCCACACAGATTGACAGACCCACATCCACACAGATTGACAGAATTACATCCATTCAGATTGACAGACCCACATCCACATAGATTGACAGACCCACATCCATATAGTTGACAGACCCACTTCCACACAGATTGATAGACCCACATCCACTCAGATTGATAGACCCACATGCACTCTTTTTGACAGACCCACATCAACACAGATTGACAGACCCACATCCATACAGTTGACAGACCCACATGCACACAGATTGACAGACCTACATCCAAACAGTTGACAGACCCACATGCACACATATTGACAGACCTACATCCAAAAAGTTGACAGACCCACATCCATTCAGATTGACAGACCCACATCCACATAGATTGACAGAATTACATCCATTCAGATTGACAGACCCACATCCACATAGATTGACAGACCCACATCCATATAGTTGACAGACCCACTTCCACACAGATTGATAGACCCACATCCACTCAGATTGATAGACCCACATGCACTCTTTTTGACAGACCCACATCAACACAGATTGACAGACCCACATCCATACAGTTGACAGACCCACATGCACACATATTGACAGACCTACATCCAAAGAGTTGACAGACCCACATCCATATAGTTGACAGACCCACATCCACACAGATTGATAGACCCACATCCACTCAGATTGATAGACCCACGTCCACTCAGATTGACAGACCTACATCCAAAAAGTTGACAGACCCACATCCATTCAGATTGACAGACCCACATCCACACAGATTGACAGACGCACATCCACTCAGATTGATAGACCCATTTCCACTCTGATTGACAGACCCACATCCACACAGATTGACAGAATTACATCCATTCAGATTGACAGACCCACATCCACATAGATTGACAGACCCACATCCACTCAGATTGATAGACCCACATGCACTCTTTTTGACAGACCCACATCAACACAGATTGACAGACCCACATCCATACAGTTGACAGACCCACATGCACACAGATTGACAGACCTACATCCAAATAGTTGACAGACCCACATGCACACATATTGACAGACCTACATCCAAATAGTTGACAGACCCACATCCATATAGTTGACAGACCCACATCCACACAGATTGACAGACGCACATCCACTCAGATTGATAGACCCACGTCCACTCAGATTGACAGACCCACATCCATTCAGATTGACAGACCCACATCCACACAGATTGACAGACGCACATCCACTCAGATTGATAGACCCATTTCCACTCTGATTGACAGACCCACATCCACACAGATTGACAGACCCACATCCATATAGTTGACAGACCCACATCCACACAGATTGACAGACGCACATCCACTCAGATTGACAGACCCACATCCACACAGATTGACAGACCCATATCCACTCAGACTAGTTGACCCATATCCACTCAGATTGACAGACCCACATCCACACAGATTGACAGACCTGCATCCAAAAAGTTGACAGACACACAACCATTCAGATTGACAGCCCCACATCCACATAGTTGGCAGTCCCACATCCACCCAGATTGACAGACCCACATCCACTCAGATTGATAGACCCACATCCACTCAGATTGACAGACCCACATCAACACAGATTGACAGACCCACATCCATACAGTTGACAGACCCACATCCACACAGATTGACAGACCTACATCCAAACAGTTGACAGACCCACATGCACACATATTGACAGACCTACATCCAAAAAGTTGACAGACCCACATCCATTCAGATTGACAGACCCACATCCACACAGATTGACAGAATTACATCCATTCAGATTGACAGACCCACATCCACATAGATTGACAGACCCACATCCATATAGTTGACAGACCCACTTCCACACAGATTGATAGACCCACATCCACTCAGATTGATAGACCCACATGCACTCTTTTTGACAGACCCACATCAACACAGATTGACAGACCCACATCCATACAGTTGACAGACCCACATGCACACAGATTGACAGACCTACATCCAAATAGTTGACAGACCCACATGCACACATATTGACAGACCTACATCCAAAGAGTTGACAGACCCACATCCATATAGTTGACAGACCCACATCCACACAGATTGATAGACCCACATCCACTCAGATTGATAGACCCACGTCCACTCAGATTGACAGACCTACATCCAAAAAGTTGACAGACCCACATCCATTCAGATTGACAGACCCACATCCACACAGATTGACAGACGCACATCCACTCAGATTGATAGACCCATTTCCACTCTGATTGACAGAGCCACATCCACACAGATTGACAGACCCACATCCATATAGTTGACAGACCCACATCCACACAGATTGACAGACCCACATCCACTCAGATTGACGGACCCACATCCACTCAGATTGACAGACCCACATCCACACAGATTGACAGACCCACATCCATATCGTTGACAAACCCACATCCACACAGATTGACAGACCCACATTGACACAGATTGACAGAACAACATCCATATAGTTGACAGACCCACATCCACACAGATTGACAGACCCACATCCACTCAGATTGATAGACCCACATCCACTCAGATTGACAGACCCACATCCACATAGATTGACAGACCCACATCCATATAGTTGACAGACCCACTTCCACACAGATTGATAGACCCACATCAACACAGATTGACAGACCCACATCCATATAGTTGACAGACCCACATGCAAACATATTGACAGACCTACATCCAAATTGTTGACAGACCCACATCCATATAGTTGACAGACCCACATCCACACAGATTGACAGACCCACATCCACTCAGATTGATAGACCCACATCCACTCAGATTGACAGACTCACATCAACACAGATTGACAGACGCACATCCATACAGTTGACAGACCCACATGCACACAGATTGACAGACCTACATCCAAATAGTTGACAGACCCACATGCACACATATTGACAGACCTACATCCAAATAGTTGACAGACCCACATCCATATAGTTGACAGACCCACATCCACACAGATTGACAGACCCACATCCACTCAGATTGATAGACCCACGTCCACTCAGATTGACAGACCCACATCCATATAGTTGACAGACCCACATCCACACAGATTGACAGACCTACATCCAAAAAGTTGACAGACCCACATCCATTCAGATTGGCAGACCTACATCCACACAGATTGACAGACCCACATCCATATAGTTGACAGACCCACATCCACACAGATTGACAGACGCACATCCACTCAGATTGATAGACCCACTTCCACTCTGATTGACAGACCCACATCCACACAGATTGACATACCCACATCCATATAGTTGACAGACCCACATCCACACAGATTGACAGACCGACATCCACACAGATTGACAGACCCACATCCATATAGTTGACAGACCCACATCCACACAGATTGACAGAACTACATCCATTCAGATTGGCAGACCCACATCCACGTAGATTGACAGACCAACATCCATATAGTTGACAGACCCACTTCCACACAGATTGATAGACCCACATCCACTCAGATTGATCGACCCACATGCACTCAGATTGACAGACCCACATCAACACAGATTGACAGACCCACATCCATACAGTTGACAGACCCACATGCACACAGATTGACAGACCTACATCCAAATAGTTGACAGACCCACATCCATATAGTTGACAGACCCACATCCACACAGATTGACAGACCCACATCCACTCAGATTGATAGACCCACATCCACTCAGATTGACAGACCCACATCCACACAGATTGACAGACCCACATCCATATAGTTGACAGACCCACATCCACACAGATTGACAGACCTACATCCAAAAAGTTGACAGACCCACATCCATTCAGATTGACAGACCCAAATCCACACAGATTGACAGACCCACATCCATATAGTTGACAAACCCACATCCACACAAATTGACAGACCCACATCCACACAGATTGACAGACCCACATCCACACAGAATGACAGACCCACATCCACACAGATTGACAGACCGACATCCATATAGTTGACAGAACCACATCCACACAGATTGACAGATCTGCATCCAAAAAGTTGACAGACCCACATCCACACAGATTGACAGACCGACATCCATATAGTTGACAGACCCACATCCACACAGATTGACAGACGCACATCCACTCAGATTGATAGACCCACTTCCATTCTGATTGACAGACCCACATCCTCACAGATTGACAGACCCACATTCATGTAGTTGACAGACCCACATTCACACAGATTCGCAGACCCACATCCACACAGATTGACAGACCCATATCCACTCAGACTGGTTGACCCATATCCACTCAGATTGACAGACCCACATCCACACAGATTGACAGACCTGCATCCAAAAAGTTGACAGACCCACAACCATTCAGATTGACAGCCCCACATCCACATAGTTGACAGTGCCACATCCACCCAGATTGACAGACCCACATCCACTCCGATTGATAGACCCACATCCACTCAGATTGACAGACTCACATCAACACAGATTGACAGACCCACATCCATATAGTTGACAGACCCACACCAAACAGATTGATAGACCCACATCCACTCAGATTGACAGACACACATCCACACAGATTGACAGACCCACATCCACACAGATTGACAGAATTACATCCATTCAGATTGACAGACCCACATCCACATAGATTGACAGACCCACATCCATATAGTTGACAGACTCACTTCCACACAGATTGATAGACCCACATCCACTCAGATTGATAGACCCACATGCACTCTTTTTCACAGACCCACATCAACACAGATTGACAGACCCACATCCATACAGTTGACAGACCCACATGCACACAGATTGACAGACCTACATCCAAAAAGTTGACAGACCCACATCCATTCAGATTGACAGACCCACATCCACACAGATTGACAGAACTACATCCATTCAAATTGACAGACCCACATCCACATAGATTGACAGACCCACATCCATATAGTTGACAGACCCACTTCCACACAGATTGATAGACCCACATCCACTCAGATTGATAGACCCACATCCACTCAGATTGACAGACCCACATCCACACAGATTGACAGACCTACATCCAAAAAGTTGACAGACCCACATCCAAACAGATTGACAGACCCACATCCACACAGAATGACAGACCCACATCCACACAGATTGACAGACTGACATCCATCTAGTTGACAAACCCACATCCACACAGATTGACAGACCCACATCAACACAGAATGACAGACCCACATCCACACAGATTGACAGACCGACATCCATATTGTTGACAGACCCACATCCACACAGATTGACAGACCTACATCCACACAGATTGACAGACCCATATCCACTCAGATTGGTTGACCCACATCCACTCAGATTGACAGACCCACATCCACACAGATTGACAGAATTACATCCATTCAGATTGACAGACCCACATCCACATAGATTGACAGACCCACATCCATATAGTTGACAGACCCACTTCCACACAGATTGATAGACCCACATCCACTCAGATTGATAGACCCACATGCACTCTTTTTGACAGACCCACATCAACACAGATTGACAGACCCACATCCATACAGTTGACAGACCCACATGCACACAGATTGACAGACCTACATCCAAATAGTTGACAGACCCACATGCACACATATTGACAGACCTACATCCAAATAGTTGACAGACCCACATCCATACAGTTGACAGACCCACATCCACACAGATTGACAGACGCACATCCACTCAGATTGATAGACCCACGTCCACTCAGATTGACAGACCCACATCCATATAGTTGACAGACCCACATCCACACAGATTGATAGACCTACATCCAAAAAGTTGACAGACCCTCATCCATTCAGATTGACGGACCCACATCCACACAGATTGACAGACCCACATCCATATAGTTGACAGACCCACATCCACACAGATTGACAGACGCACATCCACTCAGATTGACAGACCCACATCCACACAGATTGACAGACCCATATCCACTCAGACTAGTTGACCCATATCCACTCAGATTGACAGACCCACATCCACACAGATTGACAGACCTGCATCCAAAAAGTTGACAGACACACAACCATTCAGATTGACAGCCCCACATCCACATAGTTGACAGTCCCACATCCACCCAGATTGACAGACCCACATCCACTCAGATTGATAGACCCACATCCACTCAGATTGACAGACTCACATCAACACAGATTGACAGACCCACATCCATATAGTTGACAGACCCACATCCACACAGATTGATAGACCCACATCCACTCAGATTGACAGACACACATCCACACAGATTGACAGACCCACATCCACACAGATTGACAGAATTACATCCATTCAGATTGACAGACCCACATCCACATAGATTGACAGACCCACATCCATATAGTTGACAGACCCACTTCCACACAGATTGATAGACCCACATCCACTCAGATTGATAGACCCACATGCACTCTTTTTGACAGACCCACATCAACACAGATTGACAGACCCACATCCATACAGTTGACAGACCCACATGCACACAGATTGACAGACCTACATCCAAACAGTTGACAGACCCACATGCACACATATTGACAGACCTACATCCAAAAAGTTGACAGACCCACATCCATTCAGATTGACAGACCCACATCCACACAGATTGACAGAATTACATCCATTCAGATTAACAGACCCACATCCACATAGATTGACAGACCCACATCCATATAGTTGACAGACCCACTTCCACACAGATTGATAGACCCACATCCACTCAGATTGATTGACCCACATGCACTCTTTTTGACAGACCCACATCAACACAGATTGACAGACCCACATCCATACAGTTGACAGACCCACATGCACACAGATTGACAGACCTACATCCAAATAGTTGACAGACCCACATGCACACATATTGACAGACCTACATCCAAAGAGTTGACAGACCCACATCCATATAGTTGACAGACCCACATCAACACAGATTGATAGACCCACATCCACTCAGATTGATAGACCCACGTCCACTCAGATTGACAGACCTACATCCAAAAAGTTGACAGACCCACATCCATTCAGATTGACAGACCCACATCCACACAGATTGACAGACGCACATCCACTCAGATTGATAGACCCATTTCCACTCTGATTGACAGACCCACATCCACACAGATTGACAGACCCACATCCATATAGTTGACAGACCCACATCCACACAGATTGACAGACCCACATCCACTCAGATTGACGGACCCACATCCACTCAGATTGACAGACCCACATCCACACAGATTGACAGACCCACATCCATATCGTTGACAAACCCACATCCACACAGATTGACAGACCCACATTGACACAGATTGACAGAACAACATCCATATAGTTGACAGACCCACATCCACACAGATTGACAGACCCACATCCACTCAGATTGATAGACCCACATCCACTCAGATTGACAGACACACATCCACACAGATTGACAGACCCACATCCATACAGTTGACAGACCCACATCCACACAGATTGACAGAACTACATCCATTCAGATTGACAGACCCACATCCACATAGATTGACAGACCCACATCCATATAGTTGACAGACCCACTTCCACACAGATTGATAGACCCACATCAACACAGATTGACAGACCCACATCCAGACAGTTGACAGACCCACATGCAAACATATTGACAGACCTACATCCAAATTGTTGACAGACCCACATCCATATAGTTGACAGACCCACATCCACACAGATTGACAGACCCACATCCACTCAGATTGATAGACCCACATCCACTCAGATTGACAGACTCACATCAACACAGATTGACAGACGCACATCCATACAGTTGACAGACCCACATGCACACAGATTGACAGACCTACATCCAAATAGTTGACAGACCCACATGCACACATATTGACAGACCTACATCCAAATAGTTGACAGACCCACATCCATATAGTTGACAGACCCACATCCACACAGATTGACAGACCCACATCCACTCAGATTGATAGACCCACGTCCACTCAGATTGACAGACCCACATCCATATAGTTGACAGACCCACATCCACACAGATTGACAGACCTACATCCAAAAAGTTGACAGACCCACATCCATTCAGATTGACAGACCTACATCCACACAGATTGACAGACCCACATCCATATAGTTGACAGACCCACATCCACACAGATTGACAGACGCACATCCACTCAGATTGATAGACCCACTTCCACTCTGATTGACAGACCCACATCCACACAGATTGACATACCCACATCCATATAGTTGACAGACCCACATCCACACAGATTGACAGACCGACATCCACACAGATTGACAGACCCACATCCATATAGTTGACAGACCCACATCCACACAGATTGACAGAACTACATCCATTCAGATTGGCAGACCCACATCCACGTAGATTGACAGACCAACATCCATATAGTTGACAGACCCACTTCCACACAGATTGATAGACCCACATCCACTCAGATTGATCGACCCACATGCACTCAGATTGACAGACCCACATCAACACAGATTGACAGACCCACATCCATACAGTTGACAGACCCACATGCACACAGATTGACAGACCTACATCCAAACAGTTGACAGACCCACATCCATATAGTTGACAGACCCACATCCACACAGATTGACAGACCCACATCCACTCAGATTGATAGACCCACATCCACTCAGATTGACAGACCCACATCCACACAGATTGACAGACCCACATCCATATAGTTGACAGACCCACATCCACACAGATTGACAGACCGACATCCAAAAAGTTGACAGACCCACATCCATTCAGATTGACAGACCCAAATCCACACAGATTGACAGACCCACATCCATATAGTTGACAAACCCACATCCACACAAATTGACAGACCCACATCCACACAGATTGACAGACCCACATCCACACAGAATGACAGACCCACATCCACACAGATTGACAGACCGACATCCATATAGTTGACAGAACCACATCCACACAGATTGACAGATCTGCATCCAAAAAGTTGACAGACCCACATCCACACAGATTGACAGACCGACATCCATATAGTTGACAGACCCACATCCACACAGATTGACAGACGCACATCCACTCAGATTGATAGACCCACTTCCATTCTGATTGACAGACCCACATCCTCACAGATTGACAGACCCACATTCATGTAGTTGACAGACCCACATTCACACAGATTCGCAGACCCACATCCACACAGATTGACAGACCCATATCCATTCAGACTGGTTGACCTATATCCACTCAGATTGACAGACCCACATCCACACAGATTGACAGACCTGCATCCATATAGTTGACAGACCCACATCCACACAGATTGACAGACCGACATCCAAAAAGTTGACAGACCCACATCCATTCAGATTGACAGACCCAAATCCACACAGATTGACAGACCCACATCCATATAGTTGACAAACCCACATCCACACAAATTGACAGACCCACATCCACACAGATTGACAGACCCACATCCACACAGAATGACAGACCCACATCCACACAGATTGACAGACCGACATCCATATAGTTGACAGAACCACATCCACACAGATTGACAGATCTGCATCCAAAAAGTTGACAGACCCACATCCACACAGATTGACAGACCGACATCCATATAGTTGACAGACCCACATCCACACAGATTGACAGACGCACATCCACTCAGATTGATAGACCCACTTCCATTCTGATTGACAGACCCACATCCTCACAGATTGACAGACCCACATTCATGTAGTTGACAGACCCACATTCACACAGATTCGCAGACCCACATCCACACAGATTGACAGACCCATATCCATTCAGACTGGTTGACCTATATCCACTCAGATTGACAGACCCACATCCACACAGATTGACAGACCTGCATCCAAAAAGTTGACAGACCCACAACCATTCAGATTGATAGACCCACATCCATATCGTTGACAAACCCACATCCACACAGATTGACAGACCCACATTGACACAGATTGACAGAACAACATCCATATAGTTGACAGACCCACATCCACACAGATTGACAGACCCACATCCACTCAGATTGATAGACCCACATCCACTCAGATTGACAGACCCACATCCACATAGATTGACAGACCCACATCCATATAGTTGACAGACCCACTTCCACACAGATTGATAGACCCACATCAACACAGATTGACAGACCCACATCCAGACAGTTGACAGACCCACATGCAAACATATTGACAGACCTACATCCAAATTGTTGACAGACCCACATCCATATAGTTGACAGACCCACATCCACTCAGATTGATAGACCCACATCCACTCAGATTGACAGACTCACATCAACACAGATTGACAGACGCACATCCATACAGTTGACAGACCCACATGCACACAGATTGACAGACCTACATCCAAATAGTTGACAGACCCACATGCACACATATTGACAGACCTACATCCAAATAGTTGACAGACCCACATCCATATAGTTGACAGACCCACATCCACACAGATTGACAGACCCACATCCACTCAGATTGATAGACCCACGTCCACTCAGATTGACAGACCCACATCCATATAGTTGACAGACCCACATCCACACAGATTGACAGACCTACATCCAAAAAGTTGACAGACCCACATCCATTCAGATTGACAGACCTACATCCACACAGATTGACAGACCCACATCCATATAGTTGACAGACCCACATCCACACAGATTGACAGACGCACATCCACTCAGATTGATAGACCCACTTCCACTCTGATTGACAGACCCACATCCACACAGATTGACATACCCACATCCATATAGTTGACAGACCCACATCCACACAGATTGACAGACCGACATCCACACAGATTGACAGACCCACATCCATATAGTTGACAGACCCACATCCACACAGATTGACAGAACTACATCCATTCAGATTGGCAGACCCACATCCACGTAGATTGACAGACCAACATCCATATAGTTGACAGACCCACTTCCACACAGATTGATAGACCCACATCCACTCAGATTGATCGACCCACATGCACTCAGATTGACAGACCCACATCAACACAGATTGACAGACCCACATCCATACAGTTGACAGACCCACATGCACACAGATTGACAGACCTACATCCAAATAGTTGACAGACCCACATCCATATAGTTGACAGACCCACATCCACACAGATTGACAGACCCACATCCACTCAGATTGATAGACCCACATCCACTCAGATTGACAGACCCACATCCACACAGATTGACAGACCCACATCCATATAGTTGACAGACCCACATCCACACAGATTGACAGACCTACATCCAAAAAGTTGACAGACCCACATCCATTCAGATTGACAGACCCAAATCCACACAGATTGACAGACCCACATCCATATAGTTGACAAACCCACATCCACACAAATTGACAGACCCACATCCACACAGATTGACAGACCCACATCCACACAGAATGACAGACCCACATCCACACAGATTGACAGACCGACATCCATATAGTTGACAGAACCACATCCACACAGATTGACAGATCTGCATCCAAAAAGTTGACAGACCCACATCCACACAGATTGACAGACCGACATCCATATAGTTGACAGACCCACATCCACACAGATTGACAGACGCACATCCACTCAGATTGATAGACCCACTTCCATTCTGATTGACAGACCCACATCCTCACAGATTGACAGACCCACATTCATGTAGTTGACAGACCCACATTCACACAGATTCGCAGACCCACATCCACACAGATTGACAGACCCATATCCACTCAGACTGGTTGACCCATATCCACTCAGATTGACAGACCCACATCCACACAGATTGACAGACCTGCATCCAAAAAGTTGACAGACCCACAACCATTCAGATTGACAGCCCCACATCCACATAGTTGACAGTCCCACATCCACCCAGATTGACAGACCCACATCCACTCCGATTGATAGACCCACATCCACTCAGATTGACAGACTCACATCAACACAGATTGACAGACCCACATCCATATAGTTGACAGACCCACACCAAACAGATTGATAGACCCACATCCACTCAGATTGACAGACACACATCCACACAGATTGACAGACCCACATCCACACAGATTGACAGAATTACATCCATTCAGATTGACAGACCCACATCCACATAGATTGACAGACCCACATCCATATAGTTGACAGACCCACTTCCACACAGATTGATAGACCCACATCCACTCAGATTGAAAGACCCACATGCACTCTTTTTCACAGACCCACATCAACACAGATTGACAGACCCACATCCATACAGTTGACAGACCCACATGCACACAGATTGACAGACCTACATCCAAAAAGTTGACAGACCCACATCCATTCAGATTGACAGACCCACATCCACACAGATTGACAGAACTACATCCATTCAAATTGACAGACCCACATCCACATAGATTGACAGACCCACATCCATATAGTTGACAGACCCACTTCCACACAGATTGATAGACCCACATCCACTCAGATTGATAGACCCACATCCACTCAGATTGACAGACCCACATCCACACAGATTGACAGACCTACATCCAAAAAGTTGACAGACCCACATCCAAACAGATTGACAGACCCACATCCACACAGATTGACAGACTGACATCCATCTAGTTGACAAACCCACATCCACACAGATTGACAGACCCACATCAACACAGAATGACAGACCCACATCCACACAGATTGACAAACCGACATCCATATTGTTGACAGACCCACATCCACACAGATTGACAGACCTACATCCACACAGATTGACAGACCCATATCCACTCAGATTGGTTGACCCACATCCACTCAGATTGACAGACCCACATCCACACAGATTGACAGAATTACATCCATTCAGATTGACAGACCCACATCCACATAGATTGACAGACCCACATCCATATAGTTGACAGACCCACTTCCACACAGATTGATAGACCCACATCCACTCAGATTGATAGACCCACATGCACTCTTTTTGACAGACCCACATCAACACAGATTGACAGACCCACATCCATACAGTTGACAGACCCACATGCACACAGATTGACAGACCTACATCCAAATAGTTGACAGACCCACATGCACACATATTGACAGACCTACATCCAAATAGTTGACAGACCCACATCCATACAGTTGACAGACCCACATCCACACAGATTGACAGACGCACATCCACTCAGATTGATAGACCCACGTCCACTCAGATTGACAGACCCACATCCATATAGTTGACAGACCCACATCCACACAGATTGATAGACCTACATCCAAAAAGTTGACAGACCCTCATCCATTCAGATTGACGGACCCACATCCACACAGATTGACAGACCCACATCCATATAGTTGACAGACCCACATCCACACAGATTGACAGACGCACATCCACTCAGATTGACAGACCCACATCCACACAGATTGACAGACCCATATCCACTCAGACTAGTTGACCCATATCCACTCAGATTGACAGACCCACATCCACACAGATTGACAGACCTGCATCCAAAAAGTTGACAGACACACAACCATTCAGATTGACAGCCCCACATCCACATAGTTGACAGTCCCACATCCACCCAGATTGACAGACCCACATCCACTCAGATTGATAGACCCACATCCACTCAGATTGACAGACTCACATCAACACAGATTGACAGACCCACATCCATATAGTTGACAGACCCACATCCACACAGATTGATAGACCCACATCCACTCAGATTGACAGACACACATCCACACAGATTGACAGACCCACATCCACACAGATTGACAGAATTACATCCATTCAGATTGACAGACCCACATCCACATAGATTGACAGACCCACATCCATATAGTTGACAGACCCACTTCCACACAGATTGATAGACCCACATCCACTCAGATTGATAGACCCACATGCACTCTTTTTGACAGACCCACATCAACACAGATTGACAGACCCACATCCATACAGTTGACAGACCCACATGCACACAGATTGACAGACCTACATCCAAACAGTTGACAGACCCACATGCACACATATTGACAGACCTACATCCAAAAAGTTGACAGACCCACATCCATTCAGATTGACAGACCCACATCCACACAGATTGACAGAATTACATCCATTCAGATTGACAGACCCACATCCACATAGATTGACAGACCCACATCCATATAGTTGACAGACCCACTTCCACACAGATTGATAGACCCACATCCACTCAGATTGATTGACCCACATGCACTCTTTTTGACAGACCCACATCAACACAGATTGACAGACCCACATCCATACAGTTGACAGACCCACATGCACACAGATTGACAGACCTACATCCAAATAGTTGACAGACCCACATGCACACATATTGACAGACCTACATCCAAAGAGTTGACAGACCCACATCCATATAGTTGACAGACCCACATCAACACAGATTGATAGACCCACATCCACTCAGATTGATAGACCCACGTCCACTCAGATTGACAGACCTACATCCAAAAAGTTGACAGACCCACATCCATTCAGATTGACAGACCCACATCCACACAGATTGACAGACGCACATCCACTCAGATTGATAGACCCATTTCCACTCTGATTGACAGACCCACATCCACACAGATTGACAGACCCACATCCATATAGTTGACAGACCCACATCCACACAGATTGACAGACCCACATCCACTCAGATTGACGGACCCACATCCACTCAGATTGACAGACCCACATCCACACAGATTGACAGACCCACATCCATATCGTTGACAAACCCACATCCACACAGATTGACAGACCCACATTGACACAGATTGACAGAACAACATCCATATAGTTGACAGACCCACATCCACACAGATTGACAGACCCACATCCACTCAGATTGATAGACCCACATCCACTCAGATTGACAGACACACATCCACACAGATTGACAGACCCACATCCATACAGTTGACAGACCCACATCCACACAGATTGACAGAACTACATCCATTCAGATTGACAGACCCACATCCACATAGATTGACAGACCCACATCCATATAGTTGACAGACCCACTTCCACACAGATTGATAGACCCACATCAACACAGATTGACAGACCCACATCCAGACAGTTGACAGACCCACATGCAAACATATTGACAGACCTACATCCAAATTGTTGACAGACCCACATCCATATAGTTGACAGACCCACATCCACACAGATTGACAGACCCACATCCACTCAGATTGATAGACCCACATCCACTCAGATTGACAGACTCACATCAACACAGATTGACAGACGCACATCCATACAGTTGACAGACCCACATGCACACAGATTGACAGACCTACATCCAAATAGTTGACAGACCCACATGCACACATATTGACAGACCTACATCCAAATAGTTGACAGACCCACATCCATATAGTTGACAGACCCACATCCACACAGATTGACAGACCCACATCCACTCAGATTGATAGACCCACGTCCACTCAGATTGACAGACCCACATCCATATAGTTGACAGACCCACATCCACACAGATTGACAGACCTACATCCAAAAAGTTGACAGACCCACATCCATTCAGATTGACAGACCTACATCCACACAGATTGACAGACCCACATCCATATAGTTGACAGACCCACATCCACACAGATTGACAGACGCACATCCACTCAGATTGATAGACCCACTTCCACTCTGATTGACAGACCCACATCCACACAGATTGACATACCCACATCCATATAGTTGACAGACCCACATCCACACAGATTGACAGACCGACATCCACACAGATTGACAGACCCACATCCATATAGTTGACAGACCCACATCCACACAGATTGACAGAACTACATCCATTCAGATTGGCAGACCCACATCCACGTAGATTGACAGACCACCATCCATATAGTTGACAGACCCACTTCCACACAGATTGATAGACCCACATCCACTCAGATTGATCGACCCACATGCACTCAGATTGACAGACCCACATCAACACAGATTGACAGACCCACATCCATACAGTTGACAGACCCACATGCACACAGATTGACAGACCTACATCCAAATAGTTGACAGACCCACATCCATATAGTTGACAGACCCACATCCACACAGATTGACAGACCCACATCCACTCAGATTGATAGACCCACATCCACTCAGATTGACAGACCCACATCCACACAGATTGACAGACCCACATCCATATAGTTGACAGACCCACATCCACACAGATTGACAGACCTACATCCAAAAAGTTGACAGACCCACATCCATTCAGATTGACAGACCCAAATCCACACAGATTGACAGACCCACATCCATATAGTTGACAAACCCACATCCACACAAATTGACAGACCCACATCCACACAGATTGACAGACCCACATCCACACAGAATGACAGACCCACATCCACACAGATTGACAGACCGACATCCATATAGTTGACAGAACCACATCCACACAGATTGACAGATCTGCATCCAAAAAGTTGACAGACCCACATCCACACAGATTGACAGACCGACATCCATATAGTTGACAGACCCACATCCACACAGATTGACAGACGCACATCCACTCAGATTGATAGACCCACTTCCATTCTGATTGACAGACCCACATCCTCACAGATTGACAGACCCACATTCATGTAGTTGACAGACCCACATTCACACAGATTCGCAGACCCACATCCACACAGATTGACAGACCCATATCCACTCAGACTGGTTGACCCATATCCACTCAGATTGACAGACCCACATCCACACAGATTGACAGACCTGCATCCAAAAAGTTGACAGACCCACAACCATTCAGATTGACAGCCCCACATCCACATAGTTGACAGTCCCACATCCACCCAGATTGACAGACCCACATCCACTCCGATTGATAGACCCACATCCACTCAGATTGACAGACTCACATCAACACAGATTGACAGACCCACATCCATATAGTTGACAGACCCACACCAAACAGATTGATAGACCCACATCCACTCAGATTGACAGACACACATCCACACAGATTGACAGACCCACATCCACACAGATTGACAGAATTACATCCATTCAGATTGACAGACCCACATCCACATAGATTGACAGACCCACATCCATATAGTTGACAGACCCACTTCCACACAGATTGATAGACCCACATCCACTCAGATTGATAGACCCACATGCACTCTTTTTCACAGACCCACATCAACACAGATTGACAGACCCACATCCATACAGTTGACAGACCCACATGCACACAGATTGACAGACCTACATCCAAAAAGTTGACAGACCCACATCCATTCAGATTGACAGACCCACATCCACACAGATTGACAGAACTACATCCATTCAAATTGACAGACCCACATCCACATAGATTGACAGACCCACATCCATATAGTTGACAGACCCACTTCCACACAGATTGATAGACCCACATCCACTCAGATTGATAGACCCACATCCACTCAGATTGACAGACCCACATCCACACAGATTGACAGACCTACATCCAAAAAGTTGACAGACCCACATCCAAACAGATTGACAGACCCACATCCACACAGAATGACAGACCCACATCCACACAGATTGACAGACTGACATCCATCTAGTTGACAAACCCACATCCACACAGATTGACAGACCCACATCAACACAGAATGACAGACCCACATCCACACAGATTGACAGACCGACATCCATATTGTTGACAGACCCACATCCACACAGATTGACAGACCTACATCCACACAGATTGACAGACCCATATCCACTCAGATTGGTTGACCCACATCCACTCAGATTGACAGACCCACATCCACACAGATTGACAGAATTACATCCATTCAGATTGACAGACCCACATCCACATAGATTGACAGACCCACATCCATATAGTTGACAGACCCACTTCCACACAGATTGATAGACCCACATCCACTCAGATTGATAGACCCACATGCACTCTTTTTGACAGACCCACATCAACACAGATTGACAGACCCACATCCATACAGTTGACAGACCCACATGCACACAGATTGACAGACCTACATCCAAATAGTTGACAGACCCACATCCATACAGTTGACAGACCCACATCCACACAGATTGACAGACGCACATCCACTCAGATTGATAGACCCACGTCCACTCAGATTGACAGACCCACATCCATATAGTTGACAGACCCACATCCACACAGATTGATAGACCTACATCCAAAAAGTTGACAGACCCTCATCCATTCAGATTGACGGACCCACATCCACACAGATTGACAGACCCACATCCATATAGTTGACAGACCCACATCCACACAGATTGACAGACGCACATCCACTCAGATTGACAGACCCACATCCACACAGATTGACAGACCCATATCCACTCAGACTAGTTGACCCATATCCACTCAGATTGACAGACCCACATCCACACAGATTGACAGACCTGCATCCAAAAAGTTGACAGACACACAACCATTCAGATTGACAGCCCCACATCCACATAGTTGACAGTCCCACATCCACCCAGATTGACAGACCCACATCCACTCAGATTGATAGACCCACATCCACTCAGATTGACAGACTCACATCAACACAGATTGACAGACCCACATCCATATAGTTGACAGACCCACATCCACACAGATTGATAGACCCACATCCACTCAGATTGACAGACACACATCCACACAGATTGACAGACCCACATCCACACAGATTGACAGAATTACATCCATTCAGATTGACAGACCCACATCCACATAGATTGACAGACCCACATCCATATAGTTGACAGACCCACTTCCACACAGATTGATAGACCCACATCCACTCAGATTGATAGACCCACATGCACTCTTTTTGACAGACCCACATCAACACAGATTGACAGACCCACATCCATACAGTTGACAGACCCACATGCACACAGATTGACAGACCTACATCCAAACAGTTGACAGACCCACATCCACACATATTGACAGACCTACATCCAAAAAGTTGACAGACCCACATCCATTCAGATTGACAGACCCACATCCACACAGATTGACAGAATTACATCCATTCAGATTGACAGACCCACATCCACATAGATTGACAGACCCACATCCATATAGTTGACAGACCCACTTCCACACAGATTGATAGACCCACATCCACTCAGATTGATTGACCCACATGCACTCTTTTTGACAGACCCACATCAACACAGATTGACAGACCCACATCCATACAGTTGACAGACCCACATGCACACAGATTGACAGACCTACATCCAAATAGTTGACAGACCCACATGCACACATATTGACAGACCTACATCCAAAGAGTTGACAGACCCACATCCATATAGTTGACAGACCCACATCAACACAGATTGATAGACCCACATCCACTCAGATTGATAGACCCACGTCCACTCAGATTGACAGACCTACATCCAAAAAGTTGACAGACCCACATCCATTCAGATTGACAGACCCACATCCACACAGATTGACAGACCCACATCCACTCAGATTGATAGACCCATTTCCACTCTGATTGACAGACCCACATCCACACAGATTGACAGACCCACATCCATATAGTTGACAGACCCACATCCACACAGATTGACAGACCCACATCCACTCAGATTGACGGACCCACATCCACTCAGATTGACAGACCCACATCCACACAGATTGACAGACCCACATCCATATCGTTGACAAACCCACATCCACACAGATTGACAGACCCACATTGACACAGATTGACAGAACAACATCCATATAGTTGACAGACCCACATCCACACAGATTGACAGACCCACATCCACTCAGATTGATAGACCCACATCCACTCAGATTGACAGACACACATCCACACAGATTGACAGACCCACATCCATACAGTTGACAGACCCACATCCACACAGATTGACAGAACTACATCCATTCAGATTGACAGACCCACATCCACATAGATTGACAGACCCACATCCATATAGTTGACAGACCCACTTCCACACAGATTGATAGACCCACATCAACACAGATTGACAGACCCACATCCAGACAGTTGACAGACCCACATGCAAACATATTGACAGACCTACATCCAAATTGTTGACAGACCCACATCCATATAGTTGACAGACCCACATCCACACAGATTGACAGACCCACATCCACTCAGATTGATAGACCCACATCCACTCAGATTGACAGACTCACATCAACACAGATTGACAGACGCACATCCATACAGTTGACAGACCCACATGCACACAGATTGACAGACCTACATCCAAATAGTTGACAGACCCACATGCACACATATTGACAGACCTACATCCAAATAGTTGACAGACCCACATCCATATAGTTGACAGACCCACATCCACACAGATTGACAGACCCACATCCACTCAGATTGATAGACCCACGTCCACTCAGATTGACAGACCCACATCCATATAGTTGACAGACCCACATCCACACAGATTGACAGACCTACATCCAAAAAGTTGACAGACCCACATCCATTCAGATTGACAGACCTACATCCACACAGATTGACAGACCCACATCCATATAGTTGACAGACCCACATCCACACAGATTGACAGACGCACATCCACTCAGATTGATAGACCCACTTCCACTCTGATTGACAGACCCACATCCACACAGATTGACATACCCACATCCATATAGTTGACAGACACACATCCACACAGATTGACAGACCGACATCCACACAGATTGACAGACCCACATCCATATAGTTGACAGACCCACATCCACACAGATTGACAGAACTACATCCATTCAGATTGGCAGACCCACATCCACGTAGATTGACAGACCCACATCCATATAGTTGACAGACCCACTTCCACACAGATTGATAGACCCACATCCACTCAGATTGATCGACCCACATGCACTCAGATTGGCAGACCCACATCAACACAGATTGACAGACCCACATCCATACAGTTGACAGACCCACATGCACACAGATTGACAGACCTACATCCAAATAGTTGACAGACCCACATCCATATAGTTGACAGACCCACATCCACACAGATTGACAGACCCACATCCACTCAGATTGATAGACCCACATCCACTCAGATTGACAGACCCACATCCACACAGATTGACAGACCCACATCCATATAGTTGACAGACCCACATCCACACAGATTGACAGACCTACATCCAAAAAGTTGACAGACCCACATCCATTCAGATTGACAGACCCAAATCCACACAGATTGACAGACCCACATCCATATAGTTGACAAACCCACATCCACACAAATTGACAGACCCACATCCACACAGATTGACAGACCCACATCCACACAGAATGACAGACCCACATCCACACAGATTGACAGATCTGCATCCAAAAAGTTGACAGACCCACATCCACACAGATTGACAGACCGACATCCATATAGTTGACAGACCCACATCCACACAGATTGACAGACGCACATCCACTCAGATTGATAGACCCACTTCCATTCTGATTGACTGACCCACATCCTCACAGATTGACAGACCCACATTCATGTAGTTGACAGACCCACATTCACACAGATTCGCAGACCCACATCCACACAGATTGACAGACCCATATCCACTCAGACTGGTTGACCCATAACCACTCAGATTGACAGACCCACATCCACACAGATTGACAGACCTGCATCCAAAAAGTTGACAGACACACAACCATTCAGATTGACAGCCCCACATCCACATAGTTGTCAGTCCCACATCCACCCAGATTGACAGACCCACATCCACTCCGATTGATAGACCCACATCCACTCAGATTGACAGACTCACATCAACACAGGTTGACAGACCCACATCCATATAGTTGACAGACCCACACCAAACAGATTGATAGACCCACATCCACTCAGATTGACAGACACACATCCACACAGATTGACAGACCCACATCCACACAGATTGACAGAATTACATCCATTCAGATTGACAGACCCACATCCACATAGATTGACAGACCCACATCCATATAGTTGACAGACCCACTTCCACACAGATTGATAGACCCACATCCACTCAGATTGATAGACCCACATGCACTCTTTTTGACAGACCCACATCAACACAGATTGACAGACCCACATCCATACAGTTGACAGACCCACATGCACACAGATTGACAGACCTACATCCAAACAGTTGACAGACCCACATGCACACATTTTGACAGACCTACATCCAAACAGTTGACAGACCCACATCCATTCAGATTGACAGACCCACATCCACACAGATTGACAGAATTACATCCATTCAGATTGACAGACCCACATCCACATAGATTGACAGACCCACATCCATATAGTTGACAGACCCACTTCCACAAAGATTGATAGACCCACATCCACTCAGATTGATAGACCCACATGCACTCTTTTTGACAGACCCACATCAACACAGATTGACAGACCCACATCCATACAGTTGACAGACCCACATGCACACAGATTGACAGACCTACATCCAAATAGTTGACAGACCCACATGCACACATATTGACAGACCCACATCCATATTGTTGACAGACCCACATCCACACAGATTGATAGACCCACATCCACTCAGATTGATAGACCCACGTCCACTCAGATTGACAGACCCACATCCATATAGTTGACAGACCCACATGCACACATATTGACAGACCTACATCCAAAGAGTTGACAGACCCACATCCATATAGTTGACAGACCCACATCCACACAGATTGATAGACCCACATCCACTCAGATTGATAGACCCACATCCACTCAGATTGACAGACCTACATCCAAAAAGTTGACAGACCCACATCCATTCAGATTGACAGACCCACATCCACACAGATTGACAGACCCACATCCACACAGATTGACAGACGCACATCCACTCAGATTGATAGACCCACTTCCACTCTGATTGACAGACCCACATCCACACAGATTGACAGACCCACATCCATATAGTTGACAGACCCACATCCACACAGATTGACAGACCCACATCCACTCAGATTGACGGACCCACATCCACTCAGATTGACAGACCCACATCCACACAGATTGACAGACCTACATCCAAATAGTTGACAGACCCAAATCCATTCAGATTGACTGACCCACTTTGACACAGATTGACAGAACAACATCCATATAGTTGACAGACCCACATCCACACAGATTGACAGACCCACATCCACTCAGATTGATAGACCCACATTCACTCAGATTGACAGACACACATCCACACAGATTGACAGACCCACATCCATATAGTTGACAGACCCACATCCACACAGATTGACAGAACTACATCCATTCAGATTGACAGACCCACATCCACATAGATTGACAGACCCACATCCATATAGTTGACAGACCCACTTCCACACAGATTGATAGACCCACATCAACACAGATTGACAGACCCACATCCATACAGTTGACAGACCCACATGCAAACATATTGACAGACCTACATCCAAATTGTTGACAGACCCACATCCATATAGTTGACAGACCCACATCCACACAGATTGACAGACCCACATCCACTCAGATTGATAGACCCACATCCACTCAGATTGACAGTCCCACATCAACACAGATTGACAGACCCACATCCATACAGTTGACAGACCCACATGCACACAGATTGACAGACCTACATCCAAATAGTTGACAGACCCACATGCACACATTTTGACAGACCTACATCCAAATAGTTGACAGACCCACATCCATATAGTTGACAGACCCACATCCACACAGATTGACAGACCCACATCCACTCAGATTGATAGACCCACGTCCACTCAGATTGACAGACCCACATCCATATAGTTGACAGACCCACATCCACACAGATTGACAGACCTACATCCAAAAAGTTGACAGACCCACATCCATTCAGATTGACAGACCTACATCCACACAGATTGACAGACCCACATCCATATAGTTGACAGTCCCACATCCACACAGATTGACAGACGCACATCCACTCAGATTGATAGACCCACTTCCCCTCTGATTGACAGACCCACATCCACACAGATTGACAGACCAACATCAACTCAGATTGACGGACCCACATCCACTCAGATTGACAGACCCACATCCACACAGATTGACAGACCCACATCCATATCGTTGACAAACCCACATCCACACAGATTGACAGACCTGCATCCAAATAGTTGACAGACCCAAATCCATTCAGATTGACAGACCCACATTGACACAGATTGACAGAACAACATCCATATAGTTGACAGACCCACATCCACATAGATTGACAGACCCACATCCAGATAGTTGACAGACCCACTTCCACACAGATTGATAGACCCACATCCACTCAGATTGATAGACCCACATGCACTCAGATTGACAGACCCACATCAACACAGATTGACAGACCCACATCCATACAGTTGACAGACCCACATGCAAACATATTGACAGACCTACATCCAAATTGTTGACAGACCCACATCCATATAGTTGACAGACCCACATCCACACAGATTGATAGACCCACATCCACTCAGATTGACAGACCCACATCCACACAGATTGACAGACCCACATCCATATAGTTGACAGACCCACATCCACACAGATTGACAGACCTACATCCAAAAAGTTGACAGACCCACATCCATTCAGATTGACAGACCCACATCCACACAGATTGACAGACCCACATCCATATAGTTGACAGACCCACATCCACACAGATTGACAGACGCACATCCACTCAGATTGATAGACCCACTTCCACTCTGATTGACAGACCCATATCCACTCAGATTGACAGACCCACATCCAGACAGATTGACAGACCTGCATCCAAACAGTTGACAGACCCACAACCATTCAGATTGACAGCCCCACATCCACATAGTTGACAGTCCCACATCCACCCAGATTGACAGACCCACATCCACTCAGATTGATAGACCCACATCCACTCAGATTGACAGACTCACATCAACACAGATTGACAGACCCACATCCATATAGTTGACAGACCCACATCCACACAGATTGATAGACCCACATCCACTCAGATTGACAGACACACATCCACACAGATTGACAGACCCACATCCACACAGATTGACAGAATTACATCCATTCAGATTGACAGACCCACATCCACATAGATTGACAGACCCACATCCATATAGTTGACAGACCCACTTCCACACAGATTGATAGACCCACATCCACTCAGATTGATAGACCCACATGCACTCTTTTTGACAGACCCACATCAACACAGATTGACAGACCCACATCCATACAGTTGACAGACCCACATGCACACAGATTGACAGACCTACATCCAAACAGTTGACAGACCCACATGCACACATATTGACAGACCTACATTCAAAAAGTTGACAGACCCACATCCATTCAGATTGACAGACCCACATCCACACAGATTGACAGAATTACATCCATTCAGATTGACAGACCCACATCCACATAGATTGACAGACCCACATCCATATAGATGACAGACCCACTTCCACACAGATTGATAGACCCACATCCACTCAGATTGATAGACCCACATCCACTCAGATTGACAGACCCACATCAACACAGATTGACAGACCCACATCCATACAGTTGACAGACCCACATGCACACAGATTGACAGACCCACATCCACACAGATTGACAGACCCACATCCATATAGTTGACAGACCCACATCCACACAGATTGACAGACCCACATCCACACAGAATGACAGACCCACATCCACACAGATTGACAGACCGACATCCATATAGTTGACAGAACCACATCCACACAGGTTGACAGATCTGCATCCAAAAAGTTGACAGCCCCACATCCATTCAGATTGACAGACCCACATCCACACAGATTGACAGACTTACATCCAAAAAGTTGACAGACCCACATCCATTCAGATTGACAGACCCACATCCACTCAGATTGACAGACCCACATCCACACAGATTGACAGACCCACATCCTCACACATTGACAGACCCACATCCATATAGTTGACAGACCCACATCCACACAGATTGACAGACCCACATCCACTCAGATTGATAGACCCACATCCACTCAGATTGACAGACCCACATCCACACAGATTGACAGACCCACATCCATATAGTTGACAGACCCACATCCACACAGATTGATAGACCCACATCCAAAAAGTTGACAGACCCACATCCATTCAGATTGACAGACCCACATCCACACAGATTGACAGACCCACATCCATATAGTTGACAGACCCACATCCACACAGATTGACAGACCCACATCCACACAGAATGACAGACCCACATCCACACAGATTGACAGACCGACATCCATATAGTTGACAGAACCACATCCACACAGGTTGACAGATCTGCATCCAAAAAGTTGACAGCCCCACATCCATTCAGATTGACAGACCCACATCCACACAGATTGACAGACTTACATCCAAAAAGTTGACAGACCCACATCCATTCAGATTGACAGACCCACATCCACTCAGATTGACAGACCCACATCCACACAGATTGACAGACCCACATCCTCACACATTGACAGACCCACATCCATATAGTTGACAGACCCACATCCACACAGATTGACAGACCCACATCCACTCAGATTGATAGACCCACATCCACTCAGATTGACAGACCCACATCCACACAGATTGACAGACCCACATCCATATAGTTGACAGACCCACATCCACACAGATTGACAGACCCACATCCAAAAAGTTGACAGACCCACATCCATTCAGATTGACAGACCCACATCCACACAGATTGACAGACCCACATCCATATAGTTGACAGACCCACATCCACACAGATTGACAGACCGAAATCCACACAGATTGACAGACCCACATCCATATAGTTGACAGACCCACATCCACACAGATTGACAGAACTACATCCATTCTGATTGACAGACCCACATCCACATAGATTGACAGACCCACATCCATATAGTTGACAGACCCACTTCCACGCAGATTGATAGACCCACATCCACTCAGATTGACAGACCCACATCAACACAGATTGCCAGACCCACATCCATACAGTTGACAGACCCACATGCACACAGATTGACAGACCTACATCCAAATAGTTGACAGACCCACATCCATATGGTTGACAGACCCACATCCACACAGATTGACAGACCCACATCCACTCAGATTGATAGACCCACATCCACTCAGATTGACAGACCCACATCCACACAGATTGACAGACCTACATCCAAAAAGTTGACAGACCCACATCCACACAGATTGATAGACCCACATCCACACAGAATGACAGACCCACATCCACACAGATTGCCAGACCGACATCCACACAGATTGACAGACCCACATCCACTCAGATTGGTTGTCCCACATCCACTCAGATTGACAGACCCACATCCACACAGATTGACAGACCCACATCCTCACAGATTGACAGACCCACATCCATGTAGTTGACAGACCCACATTCACACAGATTCGCAGACCCACATCCACTCAGATTGACAGACCCACATCCACACAGATTGACAGACCCACATCCACTCAGATGGGTTGACCCATATCCACTCAGATTGACAGACCCACATCCACACAGATTGACAGACCTGCATCCAAAAAGTTGACAGACCCACAACCATTCAGATTGACAGACCCACATCCACACAGATTGACAGACCCACATCCATAAAGTTGACAGACCCACATCCACACAGATTGACAGACGCACATCCACTCAGATTGATAGACCCACTTCCACTCTGATTGACAGACCCACATCCACACAGATTGACAGACCGACATCCATATAGTTGACAGACCCACATCCACACAGATTGACAGACCCACATCCACTCAGATTGACGGACCCACATCCACTCAGATTGACAGACCCACATCCACACAGATTGACAGACCCACATCCATATCGTTGACAAACCCACATCCACACAGATTGACAGACCTCCATCCAAATAGTTGACAGACCCAAATCCATTCAGATTGACAGACCCACATTGACACAGATTGACAGAACAACATCCATATAGTTGACAGACCCACATCCACTCAGATTGACAGACCCACATCCACTCAGATTGATAGACCCACATCCACTCAGTTTGACAGACACACATCCACACAGATTGACAGACCCACATCCACTCAGATTGACAGACCCACATCCACACAGATTGACAGACCCACATCCACTCAGATTGATTGACCCACATCCCCTCAGATTGACAGACCCACATCCACACAGATTGACAGACCCACATCCATAAAGTTGACAGACCCACATCCACTCAGATTGACAGAACCACATCCACACAGATTGACAGACCCACAACCATATATTTCACAGACCCACATCCACTCAGATTGACAGACCCACATCCATATAGTTGACAGACCCACATCCACACAGATTGACAGACGCACCTCCACTCAGATTGATAGACCCACTTCCACTCTGATTGACAGACCCACATCCACACAGATTGACAGACCCACATCCATATAGTTGGCAGACCCACATCCACACAGATTGACAGACCGAAATCCACACAGATTGACAGACCCACATCCATATAGTTGACAGACCCACATCCACACAGATTGACAGAACTACATCCATTCTGATTGACAGACCCACATCCACATAGATTGACAGACCCACATCCATATAGTTGACAGACCCACTTCCACGCAGATTGATAGACCCACATCCACTCAGATTGACAGACCCACATCAACACAGATTGCCAGACCCACATCCATACAGTTGACAGACCCACATGCACACAGATTGACAGACCTACATCCAAATAGTTGACAGACCCACATCCATATGGTTGACAGACCCACATCCACACAGATTGACAGACCCACATCCACTCAGATTGATAGTCCCACATCCACTCAGATTGACAGACCCACATCCACACAGATTGACAGACCTACATCCAAAAAGTTGACAGACCCACATCCACACAGATTGATAGACCCACATCCACACAGATTGACAGACCGACATCCACACAGATTGACAGACCCACATCCACTCAGATTGGTTGACCCACATCCACTCAGATTGACAGACCCACATCCACACAGATTGACAGACCCACATCCTCACAGATTGACAGACCCACATCCATGTAGTTGACAGACCCACATTCACACAGATTCGCAGACCCACATCCACTCAGATTGACAGACCCACATCCACACAGATTGACAGACCCACATCCACTCAGATGGGTTGACCCATATCCACTCAGATTGACAGACCCACATCCACACAGATTGACAGACCTGCATCCAAAAAGTTGACAGACCCACAACCATTCAGATTGACAGACCCACATCCACACAGATTGACAGACCCACATCCATAAAGTTGACAGACCCACATCCACACAGATTGACAGACGCACATCCACTCAGATTGATAGACCCACTTCCACTCTGATTGACAGACCCACATCCACACAGATTGACAGACCGACATCCATATAGTTGACAGACCCACATCCACACAGATTGACAGACCCACATCCACTCAGATTGACGGACCCACATCCACTCAGATTGACAGACCCACATCCACACAGATTGACAGACCCACATCCATATCGTTGACAAACCCACATCCACACAGATTGACAGACCTACATCCAAATAGTTGACAGACCCAAATCCATTCAGATTGACAGACCCACATTGACACAGATTGACAGAACAACATCCATATAGTTGACAGACCCACATCCACACAGATTGACAGACCCACATCCACTCAGATTGATAGACCCACATCCACTCAGTTTGACAGACACACATCCACACAGATTGACAGACCCACATCCACTCAGATTGACAGACCCACATCCACACAGATTGACAGACCCACATCCACTCAGATTGATTGACCCACATCCCCTCAGATTGACAGACCCACATCCACACAGATTGACAGACCCACATCCATATAGTTGTCAGACCCACATCCACTCAGATTGACAGAACCACATCCACACAGATTGACAGACCCACAACCATATATTTCACAGACCCACATCCACTCAGATTGACAGACCCACATCCACATAGATTGACAGACTGACATCCACACAGATTGACAGACCCACATCCATGTTGTTTGACAGACTCACATCCATACAGATTGACAGACCCACATCCACATAGATTGACAGACCAACATCCACACAGTATTACAGACCCACATCCATGTAGATTGACAGACCCACATCCACACATATTATCAGACCCACAACCAAACAGATTGACAGTCACACATCCACATAGACTGACAGACCCACATCCATATGATTGGCATACCCACATCCACACAGACCGACCGACCCACTAACACACAGATTGACACACCCACATTCAGACAGATTGACAGACCCACATCCACTCAGATTGACAGACCCAAACCCACATTCACACAGATTGACAGACCCACATCCACTCAGATTGACAGACCCACATCCACACAGACTGACCAGCCCACAACCACACAGATTGACAGACCCACATCCATACAGACTGACAGAGCCACATCCACAATGACCGACAGAGCCACATTCACACAGATTGACAGACCCACATCTGCACAGACATGCGGGGAAGGGGACATGCAAGGAGCAACAACTGAGCCCTGGACCCATCCACCACCCTGAGCCACTAACTGCATGATGAGTTCTATTCGAACTTGCGATAGCTGATGGGCATTCTCATCCAGGTAAAAATTTCACATTCGATTGTTTTTTAGGGACATGCCCTTCCGTCCAAGTATTCAGGTCGAGCCATGTGCTACCAGCATCTTTATTGTCTATGTTTAGATTAGAGATACAGCACTGAAACAGGCCCTGCGGCCCACCGAGTCTGTGACGACCATCAACCACCCATTTATACTAATCCTCCACTAATCCCATATTCCTACCAAACATCCCCACCTGTCCCTATATTTCCCTACCACCTACCTACACTAGTGACAATTTATAATGGCCAATTTACCTACCAACCTGCAAGTCTTTTGGCTTGTGGGAGGAAACCGGAGCACCCGGAGAAAACCCACGCAGACACAGGGAGAACTTGCAAACTCCACACAGGCAGTACCCGGAATCGAACCCGGGTCCCTGGAGCTGTGAGGCTGCGGTGCTAACCACTGCGCCACTGTAAGAATAGTCGCATTTGCGCGGTTTTCTTTTTCTGTCCCACACTTTGGCCCTTAGTTTCCTGGAACTGTTCAGTGTAATAATGCCATCAGAGTGGTGCAGCATCTTGTTTTGTGAGGAAATTTGCCAAGGTGCGTGTACTACCACTGAGCCTAGCCTCACAGCTTTGAGGGATTATGGGGTTGCAGCAATTGCAGTCAAATACTGTGTGGAAAGGAAACTTTATCCAAATACTACATTGATTAAAGAAAATCAATACTGCTGACAAAACCTGACCTAGCTGTCTTCTCCTTCACAATGTGACAAGACATTACCGTGTAACAGACCACACTGTTCGTCTACCTTATTGGAACTCAAACCAAATTGGAAACAAAGCCCATGGTGGAACCAGGTGACAAATGTGTCATTCACAAGTATCTTTTATAGCAATAACAATGTAAACCCTGGATTCTGTAACGGTTGAATTCTGCACAACAGAAAGCAAGAAAACATAATGAGGCCGATAATACATCCCCTCCCAAGCCACAAACACCTGTGCACAAGACTTCACTGACTAAAGCAAGCTTATCTCATTTGCATAATTTTGTACCTGTCTCTCATGGTTGGCTATGCTTAGGGTAGATAAGTCACCTAGTCCAGATGACTTGTATCCCAGGTTGCTAAAGGAAGTGGGGATGGAGATAACAGAAAGGCTTGCCATAATCTTCCAATCTTCCCTAGATACAGTGGGGAGCTGCCAGAGGATTGGAGAGTGGCAAATGTGACAACCTTATTCAAGAAAGGTCATTCCTATCAACTACAGGCCCGTTAGTTTAACGTCAGTGGTGGGTAAGGTTTAGAAACAATAATAAGGGGAAAAAATCAACAGGCATATGGAGAGGTTTGAGTTAATTAAGGATAGCCAGCTCGGAATTGTAAAAGACAGAGGATGCTTGACTAATCTAATTAAATATTTTGATGAAGTAACAGAGAAAGTTGATGAAGGGAATATGGTGGTGTTGTCTATATGGATTTTAAGAAAGTGATTTACAAGGTACCACATAAAAGTCTGATTACAAATCTGAGGCTCATGGAATAGCAGGGTCTGTGTCCAACTGGTTATAAATTGGCTTAAGGAGAGAAAACAGCGAGTTGTGGTAAATGGTTGTTTTTCAGACTGGAAGATGGTAGACAGTGGTGTTTCCCAAGGGTCAGTGCTTTTTTTTGCTATATATAAATGTCTTGGATCTTGGAATACAGAGTATAATTTCAAAATTTGCCGATGAAACCAAACTTGGAGGTGTGACAAACAGTGAGGATGATACGAACCACCTGCAACAGGACACAGATAGGCTATATGGGCAGGCAAGTGGCAGATGGAATTTAATACAGACAAGTGCGAGGTTGATGCATTTTTGCAGAAGGGATAGGGAGAGGCAATATAGATTTAATGGCACAGTTCTAAAGAGTGTGTTGGAATAGAGGGACCTGGGGGTGCATGTACATTGATCTTTGAAATGGCAGGACATTTTGAGAGTGGTTAGTAAAGCATATGGGATCTTGGGCTCCATAAATAGAGGCATAGAGTGTAAAAGCAGGGAAGTTATGTGGCACAGTGGCGCAGTGGTTAGCACCGCAGCCTCACAGCTCCAGCGACCTGGGTTCAATTCTGGGTACTGCCTGTGTGGAGTTTGCAAGTTCTCCCTGTGTCTGCGTGGGTTTCCTCCGGGTGCTCCGGTTTCCTCCCACATGCCAAAGACTTGCTGGTTGATAGGTTAATTGGTCATTATAAATTGCCCCTAGTATAGGTAGGTGGTAGGGAAATATAGGGACAGGTGGGGATGTGGTAGGAATATGGAATTAGTGTAGGATTAGTATAAATGGGTGGTTGATGTTCGGCATAGACTTGGTGGGCCGAAGGGCCTGTTTCAGTGCTGTATCTCAAACTAAACTAAACTAAACTAAGCTCTTATTCGGCCCCAATTAGTGTATTGTGTCCAGTTCTGATCACCACACTTTAGGAAGGATGTGAGCGTCCTTGAGAGGCTGCAGTGGAGATTTATCAGAATAGTTTCAGAGATGGGGTTTTAGTTACAAAGTTAACTTGGAAAAGCTGGGGTTTTCTCCTTAGAACAAAGGAAATTGAGGGGAGATTTGATAGCGGTGTGCAAGATTATGACAGGTTTAGATAAGTTAAACAAGGAAATACTGCTCCCATTAACTAATGGTACAAGGACTAGGGGGCACAGATTGAAGGATTTGGGCAAGAGATACAAGGGGAATGTGAGGAAGAACATTTTTATGCAGCGGTTGGTATTGACCTAGAACTTGCTGCCCCGAAGTGTGGTGGATGTGGAGATAATCAATGATTTCAAAAGGAAATTGGATGGGTACTTGAAGGAAATAAGCTTGCAGGACCATGTGGATCGAATGGGATAGGGACTGACTGGATTGCTCTGCAGAGAGCCAGCATGGACTCAATAGGCTGATCAGCCTCCTTCTGTGCTGTGACTCACGACAATTTTTTTTTTTATTTCCAAAACATACTTTATTCATAAAAATCTGTGAAAAATATATTACCGAACAGTTTCAAACAGCACCAAGTCAAAAAATACAAACAGTGCAAGGGTGATCAGTTTCCTTCAGTACAATCATGTGTTGCCTCACAACCCTTCCATTTCATTTGTCATGCCATCGACATTTTTACATTTTACAGCAAACAAAAATTTTCCCGATACAGTTCAAGGGGTTTCCCATGGATCCAGCCCCTCAGTTCAGCTTGGTGGGGGGACCTTACACAGTGGTCTTTCCCCATTGAGCCTTTGCTGCGGCTGCCCCAAGCTTTAGTGCGTCCCTCAGCACGTAGTCCTGGACCTTGGAATGTGCCAGTCTGCAACATTCAGTCGTGGACAACACTTTGTGCGGAAGACCAGCAAGTTTCGAGCAGACCAAATGGCGTCTTTCACCGAATTGATAGTCCTCCAGCAGCAGTTGATGTTTATCTCGGTGTGTGTCCCTGGGAACAGCCCGTAGAGCACAGACTCCTGTGCTACAGAGCTGCTTGAGATGAACCTTGACAAAAGACCACTGCATCTCTTTCCACATCTTTGCAAAGACACATTCCAGAAGGAGGTGGGCAGCCGTCTCTTCCTCACCACAGCCACCGCGAGGGCATTGTGCGGAGGTGGTGAGACTTCGGGTGTGCAGGAAGGATCTGACGGGGAGGGCTCTTCTCACCACCAGCCAAGCTACATCTTTGTGCTTGTTTCAAAGTTCTGGTGATGAGGCATTCAGCCAAATGACTTTGGCGGTCTGCTCGGGGAACCATCCGACAGGATCCACCGTCTCCTTTTCTCGTAGGGCCTTGAGGACATTTCGTGCAGACCACTGCCTGATAGATCGGTGGTCGAAGGTGTTTTTCTGCAGAAACTGCTCCACGAAGGATAGGTGGTACGGCACAGTCCAACTGCATGGAGCGTTCCGCGGCAATGTGACCAGGCCCATCCTTCGCAACTCCGGGGACAGATAGAACCTCAGCACGTAGTGACACTTGGAGTTTGCGTACTGGAGGTCTACACACAGCTTGATGCAGCCGCACACGAAGGTACTCATCAGGATGAGGGCGACATTGGGTACATTTTTCCCGCCCTTAGCCAGAGGTTTGAACATCGTGTCCTTCCGGACCCGGTCCATTTTAGATCCCCAGATGAAGCGGAAAATGGCTCGGGTGACCACCACAGCACAGGAGTGGGGTATGGGCCAGACCTGCCCCACGTACAGCAACAACATGAGCGCCTCGCACCTGATGACCAGGTTATTACCCACAATGGAGAGAGATCGCTGCTCCCACATGCTCAGCTTGTGTTGTACCTTGGCTACTCGCTTGGTTGAGGGAAGGGCATGATTGGCAACTAAATATCCCAGGATATCGATGCTTCAGGCGGGATAGAGAGGGAGGTAAAAGGGGTGGAGGAGTTGCATTACTGGTCAAAGAGGATATCACAGCTGTGCTGAAGGAGGGCACTATGGAGGACTCGAGCAGTGAGGCAATATGGACAGAACTCAGAAATAGGAAGGGTGCGGTAACAATGTTGGGGCTGTACTACAGGCCTCCCAACAGCGAGCGTGAGATAGAGGTACAAATATGTAAACAGATTATGGAAAGATGTAGGAGCAACAGGGTGGTGGTGATAGGAGATTTTAATTTTCCCAACATTGACTGGGATTCGCTTAGTGTTAGAGGTCCAGATGGAGCAGAATTTGTAAGGAGCATCCAGGAGGGTTTTCTAGAGCAGTATGTAAATAGTCCAACTCGGGAAGGGGCCATACTGGACCTGGTGTTGGGGAATGAGCCCGGCCAGGTTGTTGAAGTTTCAGTAGGGGACTACTTTGGGAATAGTGATCACAATTCCGTAAGCTTTAAAATACTCATGGACAAAGACGAGAGTGGTCCAAAAGGGAGAGTGCTAAATTGGGGGAAGGCCAACTACACCAAAATTCGGCAGGAGCTGGGAAATGTAGATTGGGAGCAGCTGTTTGAAGGTAAATCCACATGTGATATGTGGGAGGCTTTTAAAGAGAGGTTGATTAGCGTGCAGGAGAGACATGTTCCTGTGAAAATGAGGGATAGAAATGGCAAGATTAGGGAACCATGGATGACAGGTGAAATTGTGAGACTAGCTAAGAGGAAAAAGGAAGCATACATAAGGTCTAGGCGGCTGATGAAAGACGAAGCTTTGAAAGAATATCGGGAATGTAGGACCAATCTGAAACGAGGAATTAAGAGGGCTAAAAGGGGTCATGAAATATCTTTAGCAAACAGGGTTAAGGAAAATCCCAAAGCCTTTTATTCATATATAAGGAGAAAGAGGGTAACTAGAGAAAGGATTGGCCCACTAAAGGACAAAGGAGGAATGTTATGCTTGGACTCAGAGAAAATGGGTGAGATTCTAAACGAGTACTTTGCATCGGTATTCACCGAGGAGAGGGACATGACGGATGTTGAGGTTAGGAACAGATGTTTGATTACTCTAGGTCAAGTCGGCATAAGGAGGGAGGAAGTGTTGGGTATTCTAAAGGGCATTAAGGTGGACAAGTCCCCAGGTCCGGATGGGATCTATCCCAGGTTACTGAGGGAAGCGAGAGAGGAAATAGCTGGGACCTTAACAGATATCTTTGCAGCATCCTTAAACACGGGTGAGGTCCCGGAGGACTGGAGAATTGCTAATGTTGTCCCCTTGTTTAAGAAGGGTAGCAGGGATAATCCAGGTAATTATAGACCGGTGAGCCTGACGTCAGTGGTAGGGAAGCTGCTGGAGAAGATACTGAGGGATAGGATCTATTCCCATTTGGAAGAAAATGGGCTGATCAGTGATAGGCAACATGGTTTTGTGCAGGGAAGGTCATGTCTTACCAACTTAATAGAATTCTTTGAGGAAGTGACAAAGTTGATTGATGAGGGAAGGGCTGTCGATGTCATATACATGGACTTCAGTAAGGCGTTTGATAAGGTTCCCCATGGCAGGCTGATGGAGAAAGTGAAGGCGCTTGGGGTCCAAGGTGTACTAGCTAGATGGATAAAGAACTGGCTGGGCAACAGGAGACAGAGAGTGGCAGTAGAAGGGAGTTTCTCAAAATGGAGGCGTGTGACCAGTGGTGTTCCACAGGGATCCGTGCTGGGACCACTGTTGTTTGTGATATACATTAATGATTTGGAGGAAAGTATAGGTGGACTGATTAGCAAATTTGCAGACGACACTAAGATTGGTGGAGTAGCAGATAGTGAAGGGGACTGTCAGAGAATACAGCAGAATATAGATAGATTGGAGAGTTGGGCAGAGAAATGGCAGATGGAGTTCAATCAGGGCAAATGCGAGGTGATGCATTTTGGAAGATCCAATTCAAGAGTGAACTATACAGTAAATGGAAAAGTCCTGGGGAAAATTGATGTCCAGAGAGATTTGGGTGTACAGGTCCACTGTTCCCTGAAGGTGGCAACGCAGGTAAATAGAGTGGTCAAGAAGGCATACGGCATGCTTTCCTTCATCGGACGGGGCATTGAGTACAAGAGTTGGCAGGTCATGTTACAGTTGTATAGGACTTTGGTTCGGCCACATTTGGAATACTGCGTACAGTTCTGGTCGCCACATTATCAAAAGGATGTGGATGCTTTGGAGAGGGTGCAGAGGAGGTTCACCAGGATGTTGCCTGGTATGGAGGGTGCTAGCTATGAAGAGAGGTTGAGCAGATTAGGATTATTTTCATTAGAAAGACGGAGGTTGAGGGGGGACCTGATTGAGGTGTACAAAATCATGAGAGGTATAGACAGGGTGGATAGCAAGAGGCTTTTTCCCAGAGTGGGGGTTTCAATTACTAGAGGACACGAGTTCAAAGTGAAAGGGGAAAAGTTTAGGGGGGATATGCGTGGAAAGTTCTTTACGCAGAGGGTGGTGGGCACCTGGAATGCATTGCCAGCGGAGGTGGTAGATGCGGGCACGATGGAGTCTTTTAAGATGTATCTAGACAGATACATGAATGGGCAGGAAGAAAAGAGATACAGAACCTTAGAAAATAGGCGACATGTTTAGAGAGAGGATCTGGATCGACGCAGGCTTGGAGGGCCGAAGGGCCTGTTCCTGTGCTGTAATTATCTTTGTTCTTTGTTCTTTGTTCCTCCCAGGTTTTGGTGCACACCCCGGCCCTTCCGAACCATATCCCCAGCACCTTCAGGTAGTCTGACCTGATGGTGAAGGGGACAAAGGATCGGTCAGTACAGTTGCCAAAGAACATGGCCTCGCTCTTGCTGTGGTTACCTTTGGCTCCTGAGGCCAGTTCGAACTGGTCGCAGATGCTCATCAGTCTGCGCACGGACAGAGGATCCGAGCAGAAGACGGCGACGTCATCCATGTACAGGGAGGTTTTAACCTGAGTGCCTCCGCTGCCTGGGATTGTCACCCCTCTTATGCTCGCATCCTTCCTAGTAGACTCAGCAAAGGGTTCAATACAGCAAACAAACAAGACCGGGGAGAGAGGACAGCCCTGTCAGACTCCAGATTGGATCGGGAAACTTTCCGATTCCTACCCATTGATTGAGACTGTGCTACTGATGTTTGTGTAGAGCAGTTTGATCCAATTGCAAATTCCCTCCCCAAACCCCATTTTGGAAAGCACGTCCATCATGTAGGTGTGCGATATCCTGTCAAAAGCCTTCTCCTGGTCCAGGCTGATGAGGCAGGTGTCCACCCTCCTGTCCCGTACATAGATGATCGTATCCCTGAGTAGCGCGAGGCTATCAGAGATCTTCCTGCCGGGTACAGTACAGGTCTGATCAGGGTGAATCACCAACTCCAGAGCAGACTTGACTTGACTGGCTATGACTTTGGACAGAATCTTGTAGTCAGCATTAAGCAGTGAGATGGGCCCCCAATTTCTGATTTCTGCCCTCTCCCCCTTCCGCTTGTAGATGAGGGTGATGATGCCTTTCCTCATGGATTCTGACATGCTGCCAACCAGGAGCATACTCTAGTATACTTCCAGCAGGTCCGGGCCGACTCAGTCCCACAGCGCCAAATACAACTCAACCGATAAGCCATCGCTGCCAGGAGTTTTACTTGTCTCGAAGGACTCAACGGCCTTTGTCAGCTGGTCCAGAGTTTGCGGTTTGTCCAGTCTCTCCCTCGTGCTGTCATCTAAGACCTCTGTGATAGATGACAGGAAGGACTGGGAGGCTGTGCTCTCTGTGGACTTCGCGTCATACAGCCCAGCATAAAAGATTTGCTGATCCTTAGTATGTCGGACTGCGAAGATGTTACCGAGCCATCCTCTTCCTTCAGGCTGCTGATCACAGAGTTCTCTCTGTTCACCTTTTGGATGAAGTAACGCGAGCACATCTCATTCTGCTCAATGGAGCGGACTCTGGACCGGAAGATGATCTTGGAGGCCTCCGTGGCAAAGAGCGAGGCCTGCTGGCTCTTCACCTCTTGGAGGTCCTCCTTGACCTCGACCTGCATCGACTGCAGCCGGAGCAGATTTTGCATTCTTTTCTGGAGTCAGGACATTTCCCTCTGTTCCTCTCTCTCGCCCTCTGAACACCTTTGAGGATAAAGAACCTCTTGATTTCCTCCTTGATCGCTTCCCACCAGTGAACTGGAAACTCAAAGAGGGGTTTCACAGTCCTCCAACCTATGTAATCCCTTTTGAGTTCCTCAATGTTCTCTGTGGTTAGCAGTGTAGCATTGAGCTTCCACGTCCCCCTGCCAACCCGCTGGTCATCCTGTAAGTGACAGTCGGCCAGTAAGAGGCAGTGGTCGGAGAAGACCACCGGCTTGACGTCGGTGGATCTGACCATGACAGCACGGGACACAAACAGGAAGTCAATCCTGGAACGGGCAGACCCGTCCGATCTTTACCATGTGTATCTACGCTGCACTCCGTCTGCAGGTTTGCTGAAGACGTCGTGCAGTTTGGCATCTTTAACCTTTTCTATTAGGAATCTGGATGTAGTGTCCAGTTTGCTGTTGTCTCTGCCGGATCGTCCAGCTGCATCAATGATGCAGTTGAAGTCACTGCCTAGGATGACTAGCCTGGACATCAGGATTTCCCCAGCACTGGATATTCCGACGTGACGTTCAAGAATGTGGCGGGATGCATCAAGTTCCTGAAGGCGTTCAAGGAGAAAGGCGCCGCTGTCGATCCTCACAGTGGAGCCGCTCTTCACGCTTCCGTCACAACGTGACCGGGTGGTGACAATTCACCTCTACAACCCCCCATGTTCCTGTGGTGGATGTACTCACCTTTCTCGCCAGGTACGTTGAGGTGGCCGGCAGCAGCACTGATGTCAAGGACCTCTTTGAGATTTGGACCAGCAAGCGGTAGGTCAAGGTGACCTCGAAGGTCGATGCCAATGGAGCCATTATCCATCCTCCCTCCAGCTTCGCTATCGGGGGGAAGTCGAGGCTTCTTAGTCTACGCTGGGCAGCCCAGAGTTTGTCGCACCTGTGGCAAATCTGGTCACGTGGCAGCTAACTGTAGCACGGTTGTCTGCAAGAACTGCAAGGACTGTAAGCAGACTAAGTGTTGCAACTTGTGCGGTGCGGCAGGCCATCTCTACAAAACCTGCCCCAAACGCTTCCTCAGTTATGCTCAGGCGGCAAGGTCCAAGGAAAGGCCGGGAGAAGGTACGACGAAGGCGTCTGGTGCTGGAAAGGAGACAAGCAACCCTCTCCGCAGCGAGGAAAGTATACCTGAGAAGGAGAAGAAAGGGGAGGCAGCTGAAACAAAGAAAAGACCTCCAAAAGCAGAACAGGCCACCACCCAAACCAGTGGCAAGAGGAGGTTACCGTCTGAGACAGACTACAGCAGCTCCTCATCACTAGACGAGGAAGTGCTGGAACGACGGCCCCTTCAAAAGAGGCGGCAGAACTCAAAGGAGCTGGAAGATAAAGCCCCCCAGCCCCCGGGCACTGGAAGCTGTGATGGGCCCAGCGTGCCCCAACCCCAAAGCACCAAACCTAACGACATGGCCAGCGCATCCCAGCTCCGGGACACCGAGAGCAAAGACACATCTGGCGCACCTCAGCTGCGGGAAGCCAAGAGCAGTGACGTTTTCGAGGAGGAACGGAGGGGAACAGCAGAGGACAACCCAATCCTTGCTGCCTACAAGACCCCCCTGATGTCATCCCAGCGGAACAAACCCTGCATGAAAAACCAGGAGGGGTTTCTGAGCCCAACGAACGTGAAACAGCTTGCGCACACTATGGGTATGCAGGAACATCCCGAAGGACTGGGGCTAGCAAGGACAAATGGTATGGGAAGCAACAAATAACTTTTAAAAAATGAGTATAAGGATTGCTTCAATTAATGTGCGTAGCATTAAATCCACTACGCGATGTGTTTCAACCTTGGACCGCCTCGCCAAGGTCAAAGCCGACCTACTGTTTCTGCAGGAGTGTGGAATACCACACCTCAGCACCTACAGGCCATCAATCTGGTCAGGGGGTAATGATTGCCGTTCCTCCAGCCTGGGTATTCTGCTGCGGGGAGGTAACTTCACCATCTCCAAAGTTAAGGAGGTGGTGGGCGGTCGCCACCTCGTAGCAGATGTAATGTACAACAACGCTCCGCTCCGGTTGATCAACGTGTACGCCCCGGTTCAATGCTGTGACTCATGACATGCTCGGAATGCCGGTGCTGTACTTTTCGGCATCAGCAACTGGTAAGGGGCTGGCTACCCATAGTGTACCAAGCACTTTCCTGGTATGGAAGGAATGGATTCCAGCACAGCAAAAGAGCATTGGCGAATGGTGGGGGGTGGGGTGAACCAGGCATAAAAAAGAGGATCAGAGATACTGTGCGCAGGAGGGACAAAGAGCCCTGGTGCTTAAATGGAAGTTCATTATTTCAGGTGCATCAGTGTATTATGGATCAGGTGTCTAATTTGCATGTAATTTGCATGCTACACTTCCAAATTACTCATACACTTAATCACGTAGAATTTACAGCACCACAGCAGGCTATTCAGCCCAACTGGTCCATGCCGGTGTTTATGTCCACACCAGCCTCATCCCACCCTTCTTCTTCTCACCCTATTGGTATACTCTCCTATTCCTTTCTCCCTCATGTGTTTATTTAGTTTTCCCTTAAATACTCTAAAATGCTATTCACCACAACTACTCCTTGTGGTAGCAGATTCCACATTCTCACCACTCTCTGAGTAAAGAAGTTTCTCCTGAATTCTAGATTGGATTTATTGGTAACTATCTTGTATGTATCCCAAATTATTATTTTCTCATGCACCTCCTGCTTTTATCAGGTTTTAGGATATTCTTCTTCACATACGAACATACAAACTAGGAGCAGGAATAGGCCATTCAGCCCCTCGAGCCTGCTACCCCGATACCCTTTGACTCCCTTGTTTGTCAAGAATCTGTCTACCTCTGCCTTAAAAACATTCAATGACTCTGCCTCCACTGTTCTCCAGGGAAAAGAGTTCCACAGACTCATGATCCTCTGAGAGAAAAAATTTCTCCTCATTTCTGTCCTAAATGGGTGACCCTTATTTTAAACTATGTCCCCTAGTTTTACTCCCCCTACAAGGGGAAGCATCCTTTCCACATCCACCCTGTCAAGTCCCCTCAGGATCTTATATGTTTCATAAGATCACCTCTCATCCTTCTAAACACCAATGAATACAGACCCAACCTGTCCAACCTTTCCTCATAAGATAACCCTCTCATCGCAGGAATCAGTCAAATGAACCTTCTCTGAACTGCTTCCAATGCATTAATATCCTTTCTTAAGTAAGGAGACCAAAACTGTACATAGTATTCTGGATGTGGTCTCACGAATGCTCTGTACAACTTTTATATCCCATTCCCCTTGCAATAAACGACAACATTGCATTTGCCTTCTTAATCACTTGCTGTACCTGCATATTAACTTTTTGTGTTTTGTGTACTGGGACCCAGATCCCTCCGCATCCAGAGTTCTGTAACCTCTCTCCATTTAAATAATATATTGTTTTTCTATTCTTCTGGCCAAAGTGGACAAGTTCACACTTTCCCACATTTATACTTTATCTGCCAAATCTTTGTCCACTCACTTAACCTATGTATATCCCTTTGCAGATTCCTTATGGCCTCTTCTCAACTTACTCTCCATCTGCCATTTTTTGCCCACTCACCTAACCTATCTATATCTCTTTGTAGACTCTTTACCTCCTCTTGACAAATTACTTTCCTTCCTATCTTGGTGTCATCAGCAAATTTAGCAACCATACATTCTGCCCCTTCATCCAAGTCATTGATATAGATTGTAAATAGTTGAGGCCCCAGCACTGATCCCTGTGGCACTCCACTAGTTACAGCTTGCCAACATGAAAACGACCCACTCTCTGTTTCCTGTTAGCTAACCAATCCTCTATTCATGCTAATATGTTACACCCTATACCATGAGCTCTTATTTTGTTTAGTAACCTTTGATGCAGCACCTTGTCAAATATCTTCTGGAAATCCAAGTACCCTTTATCCATGTTGCTTTTACTTCCTCAAAGAACTCTAATAAATTAGTCAAACATGATTTCCCTTTCACAAGACATAGGGAGTTATCAACACGTGGAATAGACTTCCAGATGGAAAAGTGCAGGCAAAATCCTGGAACCTTTTAAGAAACAACTGGTTGGTACAATGTTGGGTGATTTAGGATCTCTCTGCATGGGTTAGTCAAGCTGGACCGAAAGACCTTCCTTATCCGTAATTATCTTGTCATCTCAAAAACCTTGTATTCTGGAATTATTTCAACATTTAAGATTTAAATTGCAACCATTTGTAAAATTGGTTAATAAAATGGTGTACTGTTCTTGCAACCAGACCTGACAGCAGTTGAATGTTACCCTAGAAACCAGATTGAATCAGCTCTGCATTTTCTTGTTCTCTTGTTGGATAATGCCCTGCTATGAATGCTGGGAACTGTAGAGTAATTAAGCAAAATAGGAGACTTTACTACAGCAATTGTATGATGTAACTATTGATGTGATATTTTAATTTTGTCTTTCCTATAGTTCACCACTCAACCCTCTGAGTAACTGAGGCCACACGCGTTAGTTGATTTTGAACAAAAATGCTATGCAATTCTTTTAAAAGGCCAATGTACTGTTCTGGGCATAAATTATTGTCATGACCGCAGTAAGTGAGCAGGCACACTTCTCTATTCAGATTCCAACTACTTGGCTAGAAGCTCTGCTCTTCACACAGTGGTTTGAATTGACTTGCAATATTTAATATACTGAAATAATTTCACAGCAACAAAAAGACAGGTGACAGACAGATCCTGAGTAAAACTTGTTTAATATGAAAGGACAAGAGTTAAGGCAAATTTTCCTAATGGGATAGATTTTAGCATTGAGAAGTGCAAAGGTTTAGAAACTGTCAATACGTCAGAAAGCCAGCTCCAACCCTCCGACATCTGGGCACTTGTTCTGACTAGTATCATCACAGACAAAGTGGATGAGATTGCGGCTCTGGTTGGTTGTGTGCACCTGACCCCCGCTCTGGAGAGGCAGTGATACTTTAACAGGCATTTAAATTTAACGGTTCTTCCAGCTTCCTGAAACGTGCCATTGAAACCAAGATGAGAAGTGAACAGAAATTCGTAGGGTTCATTAAAAATCAGGAATACGGACATCAATAAACACTCAATGCTCACAGCTTCTTTCTTAAGGATAGGGTGACTGAATTAAAGAGAGGGTGACTGAACACCTTGAAAATCTTCAGCTGATCAGAGAGAGCCAGGATGGATTTGTACCTGACTGAATTTTTTGAAGAAGTGACTAAAGACAGGGAAATATATATGAATGCTATTTATAGGGACTTCCAGAGGCGTTTGATGAAGTCCTTCATAGCAGACAGTTAGCTAAAGTTGACATTCAATGGCATTTTGATTGCTGAATGCCCCACTATCAACATCCTGGGGGCTTACCATTGACCAGAAACTGAACTGGAGTAGCCATGTAAATACCGTGGCTACAAGAGCAGGTCAGAGGCTAGGAATCCTGCGGCAAGTAACTCAGTTCCTGTCTCCTCAATACCTGTCCACCATCTACAAGGCACAAGTCAGGAGTGTAATGGAATACTCTCCACTTGCCTGGATGGGTGTAGTTCCAACAACACTCAAGAAGCTCGACACCATTCAAGACAAAGCAGCACGCTTGATTGGCACCCCATCCACCACCTTCAGCATTCACTCCCTCCACCACCGAGGCACAGTGGCAGCAGTGTGTACCATCTACAAGAAGCACTGCAGCAACGCACCAAGGCTTCTTAGACAGCACCTTCCAAACCCGCGACCTCTACCACCTAGAAAGACAAGGGCAGCCAATGCATGGGAACACCACCACCTGCAATTTCCCCCCCAAGCCACACACCATCCTGACTTGGAACTATATCGCCGTTCCTTCACTGTCGCTGGGTCAAAATCCTGGAAACTCCCTTCCTAACAGCACTGTGGGTGTACCTACCCTACATGGGCTGCGGCGGTTCAAGAAGGCAGCTCACCACCACCTTCTCAAGGGCAATTAGGGATGGGCAATAAATGCTGACCTGGCCTGAGACGCCCACATGCCATGAACGAATTTTTAAAAAGCTAATGGAATTGAATGCAAATTATTGGAAATTGGCTAAGCAGTAGGAGATAGGTAGGTACACAGATCATTAAAATGTCTTTTTTTTTAAATTGCCCCTAGTATAGGTAGGTGGTAGGGGAATATAGGGACAGGTGGGGATGTGGTAGGAATATGGGATTAGTGTAGGGTTAGTATAAATGGGTGGTTGATGGTCGGCACTGACTCGGTGGGCCGAAGGGCCTGTTTCAGTGCTGTATCTCTAAATAAATAAATACAGCACTGAAACAGGCCCTTCGGCCCACCGAGTCTGTGCCGACCAACAACCACTCATTTATACTAACCCTACATTAATCCCATATTCTTTACCACATCCTCACCATTCTTCTACCACTTACCTACACTAGGGGCAATTTACAAAGGCCAATTTACCTATCAACCTGCAAGTCTTTTGGAGGTGAGAGGAAACCGGAGCATCCGGCAGAAACCCACGCAGACACAGGGAGAACTTGCAAACTCCGCACAGGCAGTACCCAGAACTGAACCTGGGTTGCTGGAGCTGTGAGGCTGCGGTGCTAACCACTGCGCCACTGTGCCACCCATAGCAGAACAAGAAATAATCAAAAAGGCTAATCGAATGCTGGCCTTTGTATCTCGAGGACTGGATTACAAGTGGGTAGGAGTCATGCTTCAGCTATACAAAGCCCTGGTTAGACTACACTGATAGGACTGTGAGCAGAACTGGGCACCACATCTTAGGAAAGGGAGTGCCTTGGAGGGAGTGCAGCATAGATTTACCAGAATGATACCTGGACTCCAAGGGTTAAATTACAAAGAGAGATTATGCAAACTAGGGTTGTACTCTGTGGAATTTAGAAGGGCAGATAGAGATAAACAATTTCCTCAGGTTGGGGAATCTAGGACTAGGGGGCATAGTCTAAAAATTAGAGCCAGACTTTTCAGACGTGAAATTAGGAAGCACTTCTACACACAAAGGGGGGAATTTTATTCTCCCACCCATGTCAACTTTGGAGGCAAGGAGAGCATATAATCAGTGGGATGGTGGCCGAGAGGGACCCAGCCACCTTCTCAATTCCACCCAAATTGAGTATGGGTCGGGAACGCCGATGGACAGCCTTCCTGCCCCTCCACCAATTGAGGCCCTTAAGTGGGCAACTAATACCCAATTAAGGGCCTCATCCCATTGCTGCCACAATTAATCTAGCGGTGGGCGGTTCTGTCACTGCGTGGTCAGCACGCCAAGCAAACCCCTGTGTGTTGCTTGCCGGCTTCAGCGTGGTTGGTGGGGTGGGGGGGGGGGGGGGGGTGGGTGTCTCATTAAAAGGCACTTAGTGCCTGATTAAGGGACCCAGCATCGGGAAGGAGGGGTCCACTGAGAGCCAAACCCCACCCTTGCTGCCGACCCTACTACACCCCTCCCCTGCGACCCCTACCCCGCGGAACCGCTCCTGCCTTGTCTCACCAGTGGCCTGGGTCCAGCGCCTCCAGTGAGTCCAATACCTGCAGCAGCCACCGCCTCCATGGTGGCACTGCTCAGTAAAACAGCTGCCAGCCTTTAATTGGTCAGCAGCTCTCAGCAGGCGGGATTTCCATCACCAGGGTCCTCAATCTTGGGTAAGGCCCGCCGCTGCCCACTTAAGTGCCTAATTGGTATGTAATGCAGAGGGTCTTTCCCAGAGGAGGCGGCACATTGCTCTCGCCAGTGCTTTAGCCAGTGGCCAAGACCCTCGTCGCACAGATAAAATCGCGGCCAAAGGTTAGTAGAAGTTTGGAATTCTCTTCTGCAAATGGCAATTGATGCTAGATCAATTGTTAATTTTAAATCTGAGATTGTTCGATTCTTGTTATTTAAAGGTATTAAATGATAGTGAGGCAAAAGCCCATATGGAATTCAGTTGCAGATCAGCCATGATCTCATCGAATGGCAGAACAGGCTCAAGGGGCTGAATGGCCCATGTCTGTTCCTATGTTCCTACCTCCCACTGGGAAAGGGTTTGTTGAGATTCCTTGTTTTGACAGGTTTGTAGGTATTGAAATTTGGAGCAGAAACCATGGTTGCCATAGATTGGACCTGGGACAAGGAGCAAGATGGCCATCAGCAACAGCAACAACAACAACAGCAACAGCAGCTGTCTGCTGTGGAGAGAACTGTATCTGATCAGCAGAGAGGGAAACAGCAGAGAGAGGGGAGCAGAGAGGGGGGCAGCAGAGAGGGGGTAGCAGAGAGGGGGGGCAACAGAGAGGGGGTAGCAGAGAGAGGGTAACAGAGAGGGGGCAGCAAGGACGGGGGAGCAGAGGGGGGAGCAGTGACGGGAGCTGCAGAGAGCAGGGCAGCGGAGATGGGGCAGCAGAGAGGGGGACAGCAGAAAGGGGAGCTGCAGAGAGGGGAGTTGTAGAGAGGGGAGTTGCAGAGAGGGGAGCTGCAGAGAGGGGAGTTACAGAGGGATTAAGGTCGCAGGTGGCACTACTCACAACGCTGGCTGTACAGGCAGCGGGTTCAGCTACCTTGACCTCTCAGTACATCCGGAGGTTGAGGTTGGCATGTCAGGTGGTGACAGACATTTGCAGTCTGCTGCAGGCAGAACTGCTCACTGCTGGACCTGGTGGCCTCTGCATCCTTCCAGGGTGCTGACAGTGACATATCCAGGTGCTCCCAGTCGGATGCACATAAATGCATTAGACAGGTCACTGATAGATTGACAGAATTATGAATGGCTCCAATGGTTTGTGTTCACCCAATGGATAGATGCATTTGATGAGGGGACTATCACGGAGAGACATGAAATTGCATAAGGATGAGGCTAAGTGGCAATGGTGAATGGATAGATGGGGATGTGAGGAAGTGCATAGAAAGAGAACGAATGCAAGGTAAGTGGGTGTGAGCAGTCAAGTGATAAGAGTAGACTTGACAAGGCAGACTGACATGAGGAGGGTGACGTGCACAACAGGATGTAGCTAAATGTGCAACTTTCCTGATCTGGTTAGGCCTTTTTTTTTTCAAAAATGTACTTTATTCATAAAAAATTGCAAAAATACATTACAAAATGGTTCAAAACAGTTCAAATTTCACATTTAAAAAAGTACAATAGAGATTAGATTTATTCGATACAGAAACATGAAGTGCCTCACAATTCTTGCCATTCCATTTTAAATGCAATGTACATTGGCAATACACAGTAAATAAAACATTTTGGTGTATACAGCCCAAGGGGTTTCACAGGAGTTCCGGTCCCTCTGTTCACTACGGTGGGAGGACCTTACACAGTGGCCTTTTCCCATTGAGCTTTTGCAGCGGCTGCCCCAAACTTTAGTGCGCCCCCCACATAGTGCTTTCGGGCAGACCAAAGTGCATTGTTCACCAAATTGATGGTCGTCCAGCAGCAGTTGATGTTTATCTCAGTGTGCGTCCCTGGGAACAGCCCGTAGAGCACAGACTCCTGTGCTACGGAGCTGCTTGGGATGAACTTTGACAAAAACCACTGCATCTCTTTCCAGACCTGCTTTGCAAAGACACATTCCAGGAGGAGGTGGGTAACAGTCTCTTCCCCACCACAGCCACCTCGAGGGCAGCGTGCAGAGGCAGAGAGACTCCGGTCATGCAGGAAGGCTCTGACGGGGAGGGCCCTTCTCACCATCAGACAAGCTATGTCTTGGTGCGTGTTTGAAAGCTCTGGTGATGAGGCATTCTGCCAAATGACTTTGGCAGTCTGCTCGGGGAACCATCCGACAGGATCCACCATCTCCTTTTCCCGCAGGGCCTTGAGGACATTACGTGTAGACCACTCCCTGATGGATTGTGGTCAAAGGTGTTGTTCTGCACAAACCTTTCCACGAAGGATAGATGGTACAGCACGCTCCAACTGAATGGAGCGTTTCACGGCAATGTGGCCAGACCCATCCTTCGCAACACTGGCGACAGATAGAAACCCAGCACATAGTGACACTTGGTTAGGTCTTTAAAGAGCTTCCTTCACTGAATACAGGAGGATGACACAATGCTCCTGCTGCTGACCTCCTGAGCCACCTCCAGCCATGTCTTCTTTGTGGCAGCAGCAGGTTTCTCCCTCCCACAGATGGGGAAGAGAATCTCTCTCCGAGTCCTCATTGGCAGTACATCAAGCGAGACGTTGATAAAGTGGGCTGTAGCCTATGAGTGTTCTGAGTCCATCTTGAACAATTGCTGTCTATATGCAAAACCTCCACATTTCATTTTTGGATTGATCCTTTAAATAATCCAGTGGAGATTGCACCATGTGGGGCTGCACCACTGCTGTTACCAGACGTTTGAAGCCAAACCCAGAAGTAATACTGGAACTGGTAGTAATAAATGTAATGCCATTCTGATTTCAGAGATACCCCCCTCCAGATTTCAGTAACAGTACCCCTCCCAATTTCAGAGCTGCACCCTCCGCCCCCGCCTCGATTCCCACTGGTTGCTGCAGGTGAAGTCACCGAACTGGGTGGAGGATGATAGAGACACTGCAGTGGTAAATTTAAATTGCTTATTTCACGGGCGGCTGGAGCCAGCGCTCGGGTTAGGAATCACCGATTGCGGGAGAATCCTGATCATTCCAGGAGGGTAGGGAACCCAAACCATGAAAGCAAGAAGCTTGGACATCTCTTCCTGTTTTAGAGACTGCAAAGAAAAAAAAATAAGCTTGAAAAGAAATGGATTTAAAGAAATGATTTTGCAGTTTTATTTCAATTTTGCAGTTCTTTTCTTGGTATTGACAAAGACAAACAGCTTTTATTATGGAAAAAGCATATAATCTTATGACCTGTAATAAAGGATGCTTTATATTCCAACCAAATAAAGGCAGTGCACTGTAAAAGTGATATTCTATTGAGCACATTCACCGATCCCATGCTCCCAGCGGGGAAACACAATCAAAGGGAGGTGGAGGAACAATCCTTTCTCACTGATTCTTCTAACCCATTGCCTTGGGAGTGTGGGATCGGTGAATTTATACTATAGTTTTACTTTCTAATTCCACAAGATTTGATTTAACCTGCCCTGTAAACCATTCATAGAACCATACAGCACAGAAAGAGGCCATTCAGCCCATCATGCCTGTGCCAGCTCTTTCAAAAAGCTGTCCCAGCTCTTTTCTCATAGCCTTGCAAGTTTTTTCCCTTCCAAGAATTTATTCAATTCCCTTCTGAAGGCTACTATTGAATCTGCTTCCATCACCCTTTGAGGCAGTGCATGCCAGATCCCAACAACTCGCTGTATAAAAACATTTCTCCTCATCTTCCCTCTGCTTCTTTTGCCAATTATTTTAAATCTGCGTCCTCTGGTTACCAACCCTCCTGCTAACAGAAGGGTTTTCCCTATTTACTCAATCAAAAACACCTCTATTCAACCTCCCCTTAACTTTCTCTCCTCTAAGAACAATCCCAGCTTCTCTCGTCTCTCAACATAACTAAATCCCCTCATTTCAAGTACCATTCTAGTAAATCTCCTCTTTCTCCAAGGTCTTCACATCATTCCTATAGTGTAATACCAATAATTGCACACAATATTCCAGCTGAGGCCTAAATAGTGATTTATAAAGGTTTAGCACTAAATTCTAATTGAAAATCATATTGCTGTGCCTCATTCTTATTTTATTCTTTTTGACCAGTCAGTCCTTAATGGGAACGAATTTGTTCTTTTCGTAACACATGTTGCAAAAAATGTTGTGGAATCTCGTCATTGACTGGGAGACAGCTCACAGATTAGATTGTCTGCTGCTTATTGAAGTCATTGTAGCTGAAATGTTTTAGTGTGTTAAAGTCACATTAATGTAAAAAATATGTTTGATCACCATGACAGCAATTCTAATTTAAAATACATTGGAACTGCTTTAAATAAAAAACAGACGACACCCTAATAGCCATTGTCTTGCCTCTGGCTGGGGATGATTAAGCAGTCAATTCTGGGCTGTACATGCCTGTACGACATAGGCCTGAATGCTTTCATGGGATTTGATAAAAATTTCCTGATATAATTGATTTGATCAAATTCTTGCTTCCTTTTGAATCTTCATTAAAAGGAAGATTCAAGGAAACAGCTCGTAGTAAAATTTCTATCTCACCATCCAGACTAGGGCAACCAACTTTGTTTGGGTCGATTTGTGGAGGTTTCATCATTTGATCTCCTGCCCCAACAGCCCAACCAATCAAACTGACCTTTACCTATTTCGAATAATTAATCAATAAGACAGTTCATAGAAAGTGAAAAAACATCCCTTTTCTAATGCCCCATGGACTTTTCTCCTAGGCTGCTTGCAGCAGTGTCCTGGAGATTAAGCCTTTAATTCCTGGAGGCTGCAGGATAATCCTGAAAGATTGGCAGGCCATGTCTAGAGAGCCCTTAGTGGTGATGTGGTTTGTCTGCTCAGAGATGTCCTGGATGCCAATATTCTGTTTGGATGCCAGGAGCTGGGGTTGAGGATCATGAGATGCTTCTTTCCTTTTCTGGAACAGGCACGCACCATGTGTGAATAGAAGTTACGACAAGGGAGCAGGTCTTGACTTGACAAGTCCATGTTGGTGTTTTCCCTCCATGCAGGCAGTAGTTTGAATTCCATGTATCCGCCTTGTGCCCATATCCCTCTGTACCACTGATCTAACTCATTCCTAAACAAGAATATAAAGAACATCTCTCTAGACCTCAGGACACTCCCAAAGCATTTTACAGCCACTATGTACTTTTTGAAGTTGGTCACTGTTGTAATGTAGGAATCACAGCAGTGAATTTTCATATAGCAATATGGTAATGACCAGATCATCTACGTTACTGATACAAATAAATATTGGCCAGGACAATGCAGAGAGCTCCCCTGCTATTTTGTGAAATAGCAACAGGGCATCTTTTCTGACTCTGGAGAGGGCAAACAGGACCCCATCTTAATGTCTCATCCGAAAGCTGGCACCTCCAACAGTGCAGCACTCCCCCAGTACTGCACTGAATTGTCAGCCTAAATTACGTACTTAAGTGTCTCCACTGGGATCTGAATCCACTACCTGCTGGTTCAGAGATAAGAGTGCTAGCCACCGAACTAGAACTGACAGGGTTTCTGCTTTAATCATTAACTCCGGCCCTGTATTCTGCAGCCTTGTGACTCCCCCCACCACACCCCCACCCCCTGCACTTTTGTCAGGCGGATGGAGATGAGGTAGCAGCAGTTTCTGAATTTGAGCTGAGTGTGTCAGGGAACCAGGTAAGAATAGGCCAAGAGCCTGGGGACTATGGTGCCTGCTCAGTGTGAACAGCCAGGACTTCACCGTTTCACAAACTGCCCTGCAGAAACCCAGCCGACTGGAGGTTGGGGGAGCTAGCTGAAGCACAGGAAGGCTGACAGGTGGGAGAGGTGATGGCACATGGAGGAAAAGAGAGAACAAAGCAGTGTCAGGCATGGCTCAGTTGTAGCACTCTTACCTCTGAGTCAGATGGTTGTGGGTTCAAGCTACACTCCACAGACTTCAGGACAAAATCCTGCCTGATATACCCAGAGCAGCACTGAGGGAGTGCTGCACTGTCAGAAATGCTGTATTTTAGATGACTCATTAAATCAAGGCTCCATTCGTCCTCTCAGATGGATGTAAAAGATCCCCTGGTGCTATTTGAAGACATTTTTTATTCATTCGGGGGATGTGGGCGTCGCTGGCCAGGCCAGCATTTATTGCCCATCCCAAATTGCCCTTGAACAAGTGGTGGTGAGCTGCCTTCTTGAACCGCTGCAGTCCCTGTGGTGTAGGTACACCCACAGTGCTGTCAGGGAGGGAGTTCCAGGATTTTGACCCAACGACAATGAAGGAACGGCGATACAATTCCAAGTCAGAATGGTATGCTGTTTGGAGGGAACTTGCAAGTGGTGGTGTTCCCATGCCTCTGCTGCCCTTGTCCTTCTAGGTGGTGGAGTTTGTGGGTTTGGAAGGTGCTGTCAAAGGAGCCTCAGTGAGTTACTGCAGTATATCTGGTAGATGGTACTGCTGCCACTTTGCGTCGGTGGTGAAGGGAGTGAATGTTTAAGGTGGTGGATGGGGTGCCAATCAAGTGGGTTGCTTTGTCCTGGATGGTGTTGAACTTCTTGAGTGTTGTTGGAGCTGCACCCATCCAGGCAAGAGGGTAGTATTACATCACACTCCTGACTTGTGCCTTGCAGATGGTGGACAGGTTTTGGGGAGTCAGGAGGTGAGTTACTCGCCACAGAATTCCCAGCCTCTGACCTAGTCTTGTAGTCACAGTATTTATGTGGCTGCTCCACTTCAGTTTCCGGTCAATGGTAACCTCCCAGGATGTTGATTATAGAGGATTCAGTGATAGCGATGCAGTTGAACATCAAGGGGAGATGGTTAGATGCTCTCTTGTTTGAGATGGTCATTGCCTGGCACGTGTGATGCAAATGTTACTTTTCACTTATCAGCCCAAGCCTGAATATTGTCCCGGTCTTGTCCAGTGCAGGCATGAACTGCTTCAGTATCTGAGGAGTTGCGAATGGTACTGAACATCGTAAATCATCAGCGAACATCCCCACTTCTGACCTTATGATGGAGGGAAGGCCATTGATGAAGCAGCTGAAGATGTTTGGGCCTCGGACACAACCCTGAGGAATTCCTGCAGTGATGTCCTGGAGCTGAGATGATTGGCCTCCAACAACCACAACCATCTTCCTTTATGCTAGGTATGACTCCAACCAGTGGAGATTTTCCCCCTGGGTTCCTATGAGTTCAGTTTTGCTAGGGCTCCTTGATGCCACACTCAGTCAAATGCTGTCTTGGTGTCAAGGGCAGTCATTCTGACCTCACCTCTTGAGTTCAGCTCTTTTGTTCATGTTTGGATCAAGGCTGTAATGAGGTCAGGAGCTGAGTGGCCCTGGCAGAACCTAAACTGAGCATCAGTGAGCAGGTTATTTGCTGAGTAAGTGCCATTTGATAGCACTGTCGATGACACATTCCATCTCTTTGCTAATGATTGAGAGTAGACTGATGGGGTGGTAATTGGCCGGGTTGGATTTGTCCCGCTTTTTGTGGATAGGACATACCTAGAATTAGAATTAGAATTAGAATATTACAGCGCAGTACAGGCCCTTCGGCCCTCGATGTTGCGCCGATCATCTGACCTACACTATTCCATTTACATCCATATGTCTATCCAATGACCACTTAAATGCCCTTAAAGTTGGCGAGTCTACTACTGTTGCAGGCAGGGCGTTCCACGCCCCTACTACTCTCTGCGTAAAGAAACTACCTCTGACATCTGTCCTATATCTTTCACCCCTCAACTTAAAGCTATGTCCCCTTGTGTTTGCCATCCTCATCCAAGGAAAAAGACTCTCACTATCCACCCTATCTAACCCTCTGATTATCTTGTATGTCTCTATTAAGTCACCTCTCCTCCTCCTTCTCTCTAACGAAAACAACCCCAAGTCCCTCAGCCTTTCCTCGTAAGACCTTCCTTCCATACCAGGCAACATCCTAGTAAATCTCCTCTGCACCCTTTCCAAAGCTTCGACATCCTTCCTATAATGCGGTGACCAGAACTGCACGCAATACTCCAGGTGCGGCCTCACCAGAGTTTTGTACAGCTGCATCATGACCCCGTGGCTCTGAAACTCGATCCCCCTACTAATAAAGGCTAACACACCATATGCCTTCTTAACAGCCCTATTAACCTGGGTAGCAACTTTCAGGGATTTATGTACCTGGATACCAAGATCTCTCTGCTCATCTACACTACCAAGAATCTTCCCATTAGCCCAGTACTCTGCATTGCTGTTACTCCTTCCAAAGTGAATCACCTCACACTTCTCCGCATTAAACTCCATTTGCCATCTCTCAGCCCAGCTCTGCAGCCTATCTATGTCCCTCTGTACCCTACAACACCCTTCGACACTATCCACAACTCCACCGACCTTCGTGTCATCCGCAAATTTACTAACCCACCCTTCTACACCTGGGCTGTTTTCTACATTGTTGGGTAGATGCCAGTGTTGTAACAGTACCGGAACAGCTTGGCTACGGACATGGCTAGTTCTGGAGCACAAGTCTTCAGTACTGCAGCTGGGGTGTTGTCAGGGCCCATAGCCTTTGCAGTATTCCATGTGCTCAGCCATTTCTTGATATCACGTAGAGTGAATCAAATTGGTTGAAGACTGGCATCTATGATGGTGGGGACCTCAGGAGGAGGCCGAGATGGATCATCCACTCGACACTGCTGGCTGAAGATGGTTGTGAATGCTTCAGCCTTGTCTTTTGCACTGATGTGCTGGGATCCCCCATCATTGAGGATGGGGATATTCATGCAGCCTCCTCCTCTTCCACTTAAGTTGTTTAATTTTGCACCACCATTCACAACTGGATGTGGCAGGACTGCAGAGCTTAGATTTGATCTGTTGGTTGTAGGATACCTTAGCTCTATCTGTAACATTTTGCTTCTGCTGTTTAGCATGCATGTATCCGCGTGTTGTAGCTTCATTCGGTTGGCACCTAATTTTTAGGTATGCTTGGTGCTGCTCCTGGCATGCTCTTCTGCACTCCTCATTGAACTAGGGTTGGTCCACTGGCTTAATGGTAATGGTAGAGTGATGGATATGCCAGGCCATGCTGAATACAGTCCTGCTGCCCACAGTGCCACATGGATTCCCATTTTTGAGCTGCTAGGTCTGTTCTGAATCTATCCCATTTAGCATGGTGGCAGCGCCACACAACATGGTAGAGGATATCCTCAGTGTGAAGACGGGACTTTGTCTCTACAAACACTCTGCGGTGGTCACTCTTGTGGTAGGTGGCAATCAGCAGAAGGTTTCCTTGGACATGCTTGACCTGATCCCATAAGACTGTGTGGGGTCTGGAGTCAATGTTGAGGACTCCTAGGGGCAGTTCCTTCTGACTTTATACCACTGTGCCGCCACCTCTGGTGGGTCTGTCCTGCCGATGGGACAGAACATATCCAGGATGGTGTTGGAGAAGTCTAGGACATTGTCTGTAAGGTATGATTTGATGAGAATGACTATGTCAGGCTATGGGACAGCTCTCCCAAATTCCCCAGAAGTTAGTGAGGAGGACTTTGCAGGGTCAACTGGGCTGGGTGTGCCATTGTTGTCTCCAGTGCCTAGGTCAACGCCAAGTGGTCCATCTGGTTTTATTCTTATTTGACCTTTCCGTAGAGTTTGATATAACTAAATGGCTCGCTAAGCCATTTCGTAGGGCAGTTAAGAGTCAACCACATTGCTGCGTGTCTGGAGTCACATGTAGACCAGATCAGGTAAAGGACATTATTGTTTTTACAACAATCTGGTAGTTTCATGATCATCATTACTGAGACTAGCTTTTAAATCCAGATTTATCAATAAATTGAATTTAAATTCCCCCAGCTGTCATGGTGGGATTTAAATTCATGTCTCCAGAGCATTAGTCCAGGCCTCTGGAGTACTAGTCCACTAAGCTACCATCCCCGATGGTGTCCTGGCCAATACTTATCCCTCAACCGACATCAATAAAACAAATTATCTAGGCAAGTGGGACTAAATGGATTGTTCTTTGAAAGAGCCAGCACAGACTCAGTGGGTTGAATGGCCTGTTTCTGTGGTGTACTATTTAGTGGTTCCAGTTATCTCATTACTGTTGTGGGATCTTGCTGTACGCAAATTGGTCACTCTGTTTTCTACATTGCAACAGTGACTACACTTCAAAAGAACTCCATTGTCTGTAAAGTACTTTGGGACGTCCTGAGATCATAAAAGGCACCATATAAATGTAAGTCTTACTTTAATAGGTCTCTGCCTCCACCTCTTTGCAGCACCAGGGAACTGAGTGTTCCCTAAGCATCTCCTCTGTTCTTCTAATTTCCCCTTGGTTCTCCTGGTGATAATCAAGAGTCCTGTTTCCATCCCCTTATTACTGACTTGCCAATCGATGGAAAATCACTTCTCATTGTGTAACCTCTTGACATTTGCTATTGTCTTAAAGTTTGAAGATCCCATAAAATTATCAGGAACAGCTGAAGCATTTTTCAAGCTATTTTTCATATTGTTATATGCAAGGCTGACAATTCACACATGAATTTGTGAGGTCTGTGGTATTTTGAAGTTCTGAAATTAGCCAACTGTATAGTATTGAGGAGTTGTGTATGTCTCATAGACTTCTGTTAAAAGATAACCATCTCCTCAGCATCGTTTAAAGAATTACATTGTTCTGGGGTTATTACAGAATTACTAAACATTCATGTGCTTTATTGCAACATACTTCACTTCTGCCTTTTTTATAATTGACAAAACTACCCTAGTTATATGGATATATAACCATGATGTACTCAATTTCCTAGGGTTTGCATGTGTTAATAATCGCTCCACTTAAATAAAAGTCTGTTTTGTTTGTGGCATAATTGTTCATTCATGAAATTTCACATTTTATGCAGTGAACAATCGACTGGTTGTAAAGTCTGACCTTTGCCTTCACATCCCCCACGCGCATTAGCCCAGCTCTCCCTCAGTCTGCACTGCTAATTAATATAACATACATCGAACCAACTCCTTCCTGGACATACAAGATTACATTTGTACTGAAACCGCGGTGAATTTGCTGCATTTGTCAATTAAAATGTTACGTGTTTGGAAGACAATTCCCTGTTGTTCAGTGGCAGTCACGTGAATTTTGAGGCAGTCTTTTAAGTGGCATTTCTGTTGTGGTTGCCTCACTTTCTTTTTAAATGCCAAGTCCGAGAATCTGATCAATGTGAGGACATTAGTCAGGAGTTTTTCTTTCAGGACTCAGTATGTCATAGGTTTCTATTCTTTTTAGATTTTATTACCAAAACTTCTGGGAACCAGCAGCTTCCTTTTTGTGAAAAGTACCTGAAGCATTTCATTCAGTATGAGAAGCAATATTTTTATATTATAGGCCTTGCAGTTGATTGTTTCTCAATTTTCCCAGACATTAACAAAACTGAAAGTCAAGACAAAAGTAAAAATTAAGTCATGATAAGCACTGTTCTGACAAAATAAAACTGTTGCACTACCACAAATACAGCAAATTCTGAGCAATAGAGGTAGAAAGCGTAATGCCCTATATCCCAAGACACATCAGCTCTGGATGTCAGCAATATATTTGGGAAGCAATTCAACATTAATATGAGTTCATCCATCTCCTTCGGGCTGCAGAAAAATACTTGGTGTGTCAGTCAGGCTTTGATTTAGAGTCAAACTAGTTTCATTAATAATAGAAACTTCGAAATGGCAGCGATTTTGCTAATTCTCTGACTGGTTGGCAGTAGGGTTGCCATTTCTGGAGGTTTCATCAGCGGCCTCCTGCCTCCAATCGCACCCTCTTATTCAAACAGCCTTTTTCCTCAGTACCAGTACTTTTCTAACTGATAAATGAACGTGTTCAAAGGAAACGAAAAAAAAAACTTTTTTTAGCCTCCCTATATTCCAACCTAATTTCCTTCGCTCCGTCATTGGCGGCCGTGCCTTCGGCTGCCTGGGCCCTAAGCCTATGGATTTCCCTTCCTAAACCTTTCTACCTCTCTAACTATCTCTCATTCATTTAAGACACATTTTAAATACTCTTTGACCAAGACTTTGGTCACTTGTCCTAATATCTCCTTATGTGGCTCAGTGTCAAACTTTGTTTGATAACGCTCCTGTGAAGCGCCTTGGGACGTTTTACTATGTTGAAGGTGCTATATAAGTGCAAGTTGTTGTTGCTGTTGCTTGCAGCAGTGTCCAGGAGATCAATCTTTAATTCCTGGAGATACCAGGTCAATCCTGGAGGGTTGGCAACCACAGTTCGCAGCGATTCATTTTGTGTTTTCTTAGTTTTCCCTGCAGCCAATGAACTCTCGTTGTTTCGACACTGCCTGACCCCAGTTAGACCCAAAGACAAACATTCCTTACGAGTTCAGTCTGCCTCGGGTGTGCCGTTCACAGATTTATGGCCTTGGTTTCGGCAACCAAACACTGCACATGAAGAAAGGATACCTATAAATTAATACAAAAGCAAAATACTGTGGGTGCTCAAAATCTAAAATAAAAACATCAAATGCTGTAACCACTCAGCAGGTCAGATGGCATCTGTGGAGAGAGAAACAGAGTTAACGTTTCAGGTCAGCAAATCATCAAATCAGCTTCCACTACCTGCTCAGGTAGAGAGCTCCAGATCTCAACAACTCTGAGTGAAAAAACATTCTCCTCATCTCCCCTCTAGATCTTTTACCAATGATCTGGTATTGACCCACTCACCAGAGGGAATAGTTTTTTCTCTATCTACTCTATTAAAACTTCTCATCATCTTGAAAACCTCTATTAGGTCACTGCTTGATCTTCTCTGTTCCAAGGAGAAAAGCCCTAACTTTTCCAACCTCTCCTCATAAATAAATTCCTTCATCTCTGGTAACATCATGGTAAATCTCCTCTATACTCTTTCTAAGGCCTATATATCTTTCCTGAAGTGTGGTGCCCAGCCGAGGCCTAACCAAAGATTTATAAAGTTGTAGCATAATCTCTCTACTTTTATATTCTATTCCTCTAGTTATAAACCCAAGTAACCCATTTGCTTTTTTAACCACCTTATCAACTTGCCCTGCCACCTTTAAGCATTTCAGTGTAAGGACACCAAGGTTCTCTGCTTATATACACTTTTCAAAACAAGCCATTTACAGTAAACTGTCTTTCCATATTAGTCCTTCCAAAGTGCCTCACTTCACATGGAAATCCATCTGCCATGCTTCTGACCATTTCACCATCCTGTCTGTGTCATCCTGAAGTCTGTAACTATCCTCATCACTATACACTACATCGTCAAGTTTTATATCATCTGCAAATTTTATAATGCTGCGCCTCGCATCCAAGTCTAGGTCAGTTATAAAAATTGAAAGAAGAGTAATGGACGCAAAACCGAGCTCAATGCCTACTGTTTTATTTCAGACTCTGTTTACATGAGGAATTTTGAAATTTAATTGGCCGATGTATAACATTTCTGCAGAGTTATACCCATCCTTCATTCATTTACCCAGATTACTCTTGAATAAAAAAAATATTGATGTTTATTGCTTCTGTTGATGGTTTAATTACTGGGCAGCTCAACTATAATATGACTACACATTGATAAAGGAACTAGCTCAGGGCAGGATATACTATGTTCTCATTCTATTGATGTGCGTTACAGAGAATTATATCAAGTTTACAGCACCAGAAACAGGCCATTTGGCCAAACTGGTCTGTACCAGTGTTCATACTGCTCAAAAGTCTCTTCCCAGAACTTCATCTCATCCTATCGATACCAGGCACTTTGCTACAAAAAAAAACAATTCCCTCACAATTCCACTTCCAACAACCTCTCCCATCCATAATACTGAGCCAAATGAACCCAAACTCACCTTGTACATTAAGACAGTCAGGACTGGCAGGGTGCAGTTTGCCCCAAGACTGGAACAATTCTACCAGTGATCTCAGGGCAGATGCATGACAGAGTGGAGATTTGTCCCATTTAATATAGTAAGAATTCCTGCATTAAATATTTTAATAAGGATTCTGTGACTTGCCCTCATGATAACAACTTCAAAATGGCATCTCCAACTGCATGCTGGGAGAGAGTACACACCATCTTCAGTTTTTTTGTGCTGAATTGCTTCACTGCTCTGTTGAAGCCACGACAATGGCCAAGGAATCACCTCATTTAGCTGGACTGCCTAATAAATGGCAATCGCAGCATTTCCTCAAGGGCTAGAAATAATTAATATTAATGGTTGTGGTTGTTGGAGGTCAATCATCTGAGCTCCAGGACATCACTGCAGGAGTTCCTCAGGGTAGTGTCCTAGGCCCAACCATCTTCAGCTGCTTCATCAATGACCTTCCTTCAATCATAAGGTCAGAAGTGGGGATGTTCGCTGATGATTGCGCAATGTCCAGCACCATTCACGACTCCTCAGATACTGAAGCAGTCCATGTAGAAATGCAGCAAGACCTGGACAATATCCAGGCTTGGGCTGATAAGTGACATGTAACATTCGCGCCACACAAGTGCCAGGCAATGAACATCTCCAACAAGAGAGAATGTAACCATCTCCCCTTGACATTCAACGGCATTACCATCACTGAATTCCCCACTATCAACATCCTGGGGGCTACCATTGACCAGAAACTGAACTGGAGTAGCCATATAAATACCGTGGCTACAAGCGCAGGTCAGAGGCTAGGAATCCTGCGGCGAGTAACTCACCTCCTGACTCCCCAAAGCCTGTCCACCACCTACAAGGCACAAGTCAGCAGTATGATGGAATACTCTCCACTTGCCTGGATGGGTGCAGCTCCAACAACACTCAAGAAGCTCGACACCATCCAGAACAAAGCAGCCTGCTTAATTGGCACCCCATCTACAAACATTCACTCCTTCTACCATCGAGGCACAGTGGAAGCAGTGTCTACCATCTACAAGATGCACTGCAGCAACGCACCAAGGATCCTTAGACAGCACCTTCCAAACCCGCGACCTCTACCACCTCGAAGGACAACAGCAGTAGATGCATGGGAACATCACCACCTTCAAGTTCCTCTCCAAGTCACACACCATCCTGGCTTGGAACTATATCACTGTTCCTTCACTGTCCCTGGGTCAAGATCCTGGAACTCCCTTCCTAACAGCACTGTGGGTGTACCTACCCCACATGGACTGCAGTGATTCAAGAAGGCAGCTCACCACCACCTTCTCAAGGGCAATTAGGGATGGGCGATAAATGCTGGCAAAGCCAGCGATGCCCACATCCCATGAATAAATGTTTAAAAAGCACTGGTAGCATCAATTGCTTACAGCTATAATGGCCTTTTTTTCTCCATGGCCTTTACAGTAGTTCCACCTGGGATACTTGGCTGGATCTGGTTTCTGCAAGGCTGCCCCAAATCCTTTGATCCTTACTTTGATTGGTCTTATCGAGATTAAGCTCGGTTTGTGGCGATGGGGGTGGGACGGGATGCCGAAAATCAGAGAATCTGGCTAAATACCGGGATGTTCCCACTGGTGACCTCCACCATTGACCACCAGAGTCCACCGAGTCAGGATGAGGTCACCTTACAGAATTACAGAATTGTCACAGCGCAGAAGGAAGCCATTCGGTCCATCGTGTCTGCACCAGCTCTCCGAATGAGCATTTCACCTTGTGTCACTCTCCCAACTTCTCCCCGTAATCCTGCACATTCTTCTTTTTCATATAACTGTCTAATTCCCTTTTGAATGCTTCAATTGAACCTGCCTCCACCACGTTCTCAGGCAGTGCATTCCAGACCTTAACCACTCGCTGTGTGAAAAAGTTTTTGCTCAAGTCATTTTTGTTTCTCTTACCAATTACTTTAAATTTGTGCCCTCTCGTTCTTGATCCTTTCACGGGTGGGAACAGTTTATCTCTATCTACTCTGCCCAGATCACTCATGATTTTGAATACCTCTATCAAATCACCTCTCAGCCTTCTCTTCTCCAAGGAAAACAGTCCTAACTTCTCCAATCTATCTTCATAACTGAAGTTCCTCATCCCTGGAACCATTATCGTAAATCTTTTCTGTACCCTCTCTAATGCCTTCCTATCCTTCCTAGAGTGTGGTGCCCAGAACTGGATGCTGAGGCTGAACTAGTGTTTTATACAAGTTCAACGTAACCTCCTTGCTCTTGTACTCTATCCCCCTATTAATAAAGCCCAGGATACTACATGCTTTATTAACTGCTCTCTCACCTGTCCTACCACCTTCAATGACTTATGCACATAAATACCCAGGTCCCTCTGCTCCTGCACCCCCTTTAGAATTGTACCCTTTATTTTATATTGTCTCTCTATGTTCTTCCTAACAAAATGTATCAATTCACATTTCTCTGCATTGAACTTCATCTGCCACCTGTCTGCCCATTCCACCAACTTGTCTATGTCCTTTTGAAGTTCTGCACTATCTTCCTCACAGTTCACAATGCTTCCAAGTTTCGTATCATCCACAAGTTTTGAAATTGTGCCCTGTACACCAAGGTCTAGGTCATTAATATATATCAGGAAAAGCAAGGGTCTCAACACTGACCTCTGGGGAACTCCACTACAAACCTTCTTCCAGCCCAAAAAACATCCAGGAACCACTACTCTTTCTTTCCTGTCACTCAGCCAATTCCATTGCTGGCGGGCAACGACCAGAAGGGGGAGGCCGCAAAATGGAATGGTAGCCTGCTCGCTGTTGGGGAGGGGTGACGAGGTGCCCTGGAAAATCACTGTAAGGTTTTCCCATTAGTCCCATTAATAAGATGGCAAAAAATATCACAGAAGGGAAGGGCTACAGCTTTCTGATCCAGGGGACTGGCATCATTTTCCCAGTTTAAGAAATTTAGTGTGGATGGCACAGTGGCACAGTGGTTAGCACCACAGCCTCACAGCTCCAGCAACCCGGGTTCAATTCTGGGTACTGCCTGTGTGGAGTTTGCAAGTTCTCCCTGTGACTGTGTGGGTTTTCACTGGGTGCTCTGTTTCCTCCCACAGCCAAAGACTTGCAGGTTGATAGGTAAATTGTCCATTATAAATTGCCCCTAGTGTAGGTAGGTGGTAGGGGAATATAGGGAAGGTGGGGATGTGGTAGGAAAATGGGATTAGCATAAAGGGGTGGTTGATGGTTGGCATAGACTTGGTGGGCCGAAAGGCCTGTTTCAGTGCTGTATCAATAAATAAATCAAAGTTTTTTGTCTATATTTGCGCTGTCTTTTAGGACGCAATTAACAGGAAAAAAGCAGGAATTGTTATTTTTTTCATTCTCGGGATTAATTGGCACTGCAGAAGCATGTTGCCAGGACTCGTCAATGGCACTGATCGGGCATTAAGACCATTTTCCAGAGAGCTAAGAAAACCAACCTGCACTAAGATTAGAATCATTGAATGTTTCAGGACAGCAATGGCCATTTGGTTCACCAAGTCTATGCCAGTATTCTCTCCATATGAACCACTTACTTTAAACCAACTCTTCTGCTCATTGCCCATCCCCTTTTATATTTTTCAAGCATCTAATTACACTTTTAAAAGAATTTGTGGGCTTTGCTTCAACAATGGTTTGTTGTAGTGCCAATCGTTGTATAAAATATTTCTTCTAACCTCACTTAAATTTTTTTTGTGTTTATCTTAAATTTGGACCCATTTTGCCATCCAGTGGAAGAAATTTAGCACTATTTTCCTCTATTATAACTCTTTGTAATGTTGCAAACATCAATCAATCACTCTTAGCCTCCCCAGATCTTAAAAAGAAAGCTCTAACTTCACAAGCTTCTCTTGACAAATGCACCCCCTTGTCCCTGCTACCATCCTAAAGGAATCTAACCTTTTCCAATGCTTGCACATGCCTTTGTTACCTCAATATTTGATTATTCCAACATACTTCTGGCTAGTCTTCCACATTCTGCCCTCCATTTCAAAATTCTGCTGTCCATGTTGTCACAAATATGTGCTATGCTGAATGATGCTTTTTTAATCCACTGGCTGGAAACCTGAATTAAATTTTTTTTTAAAAGAAAAAAGGAACAGATAAAAGGTGGATGCTAGCAGTTAAGATGGCAACTGCAATTTGCATCAATATACTCTACATTCCAATGCATTGAGGTAGAATGGATTCTCTGGCCAGTCCCCTCCAGAGCAATGACTTGGGGAATTTTGAGTGAATTACCTGTCCTGCTCACATTAACAAGACATTAAGGAATCACTTGGGACATTAAACTGGTGGAGACAAACCACTCAAATGTAATCACTTGAACAATGGGACCCTGATTGAGAGAAGGGAACTCCTAGACATGAACTAATTAGGTTACAAGAGGAAATACACACTGAGCCATCATGTTGAATCACTGCGCAATTGTCATGTGACAGGCCCATCATTGGTGTGTTTCAGCTGGTGTTTTCTCTGCAGCAACAGAGACAAGCAACTGGACACGGACCGGAGAAGACCCAAGTGGTCCCTTCTCCCTCTCTCTCTCTCCAGTCTACCTTGTAACTTTTGAACCCTGCCTGCTGGCCGTAACCACCTAGGCCTATCACTGCTGCAGACAGAGACCCTGTGAAAGAAATCAGCTGCCTCACTGTTCTCCAGGAGAGCCACCAAACCACTGGCCACATTTGCAAGCTGGAAGCCTCATGACCTCTGAGTTCAGCTGGAAACCAGCAGATTCACCAAACTCCACAGAATGTATACCCCTTTTTATTGTTCCAGACTTTAATCCGACCAACCTATCCTTCCCCACTCTGTAACCTATTTGTGTGCATGTGTGAACCTCGAGTGTGTGTGTGTTTGTGTGTGTGTGTTTGTGTGTGTGTGTGTGTGTGTGTGTGTGTGTGTGTGTGTGTGTGTGTGTGTGAAAGTTGGAGCGTAGTTTATTATTTTACTTAGATCGGTTTAAGTACAATAAAGCTAACACCTTTCTTTGTTAAACTCAAGAAAACCTGTCCAATTGGTTATTTTATGATCATAGCATGTAAATAGATAAATACTCACTGAATTGGCAAGTACACTTAAGTTATATTTCCTTCCTATTCTTTTTCCAAAATGCATTGTTTCATATTTCCCCATATTGAAATTAACACAGCACATTCATTCCTATCCTATGTCCTTTAAGAAATCTGTACTGACTGGCTCTCAACTCATATTTCTCCAAGTATTTGGTAACATCATCTCATATTACAGAATCTAATGGTTTATCCAATACTGAAGAAGGTGTTAGGACCAACCGCTCAAGTCAAAGTCCCCAATCAAAATGTATGTTTCTGATTGCGATGGGAGAAACACACTGTTGATTCAGTCCCATCCCTCCACAGATCGCCTAACATATCATTTTAAACTTTCCAAATTAAATAAAGACCCAGCTAAATTGTACTATCTGTTAACCCCCGAATGAGGCTAACCAAACCAGGTGTCTTTAGATCAACAAATTAACTGTTTAATTAGAAAAACTAAATGCTTAAACACTACTAAGATATAAACAACATTTAAAATAGAAAACATTAGTGTCCTTGCATATTTATGCTCCTGCCAAAGTGAAATCTTCCAATGTGGAATAGTCCAAGTTTGCTTGAAGTCCTCACAGCCGTCCGATGGGGGGGAAAAAGGTTCTTCAACAGTTGGACAGTCCGTAGTCTGGTTCTGCAGTTGAATTGATTCTCTTCTTTTCCAGCGATCAATTTCAACAATTACAGTTCAGTAGGTAAAGGAATTTGGTTATTTTCTTTTAAGAAATTAATCTGGCTTGACATCAGAATTCTGAAAGTATAATAAATAGGGTTTAAATAAACCAAGAGAGAGCTCTCATTTCCTTCAGTATATGCTGGCTGACAGTCTGTCTGTGTCTCTGTTAACTGTGTCTCAAAAGCTAGTTTTGCAACTAGTTTCAAACATCAGTGGGCAACAATGTATCTTGGGTCTTTGGCCCTGAGTGGCTGTATCCCAGGGCAACGAGAATGCATTCTTTGACTCAGTCTCTGGAGCTTGTTGCCTTAAAGCAGTACTGCTCCTTTTCCAGCCTTTTCCAGCCTTAAAGGCACACCGCATTCTTTCCAGAAAAAAAACGACAAGATCATAACAAAGGAAAGAACTTACATTTATCTAGTGCCTTTCATGATCTCCAGATGTCCTAAATGAAGGCTAATATAATGTCCTACCTTATTCCTGTCTCCTTTTTGAAGAGGGTAACTACATTTGCCAAAGTCTTGTCCTCTGGCCCAATTTTCCTTTCCAAAGAATCAACTCAATGGAGCGCAGGGCATGATCAATGAATCTCCCTGAATAACTTGTGACATGGTGATATCAATAAATGCCACCTTCCCATCCATAGACTGGAACACAGCTGCCTTTTTATATAATATTACCTTCTATCTTTAGGTGACAGAGAACAAGACTGTCCTGAGGGGACAGGGAGAAGCAAGGTGTTGGCAAATTACCCAATTACCCAAAGGATACATGGTTAGATCAAAGCTGAAAACGCACTGAGGTGTTTAATGCAAATGTCATCCCAAGTCTTCAGATTTATATTGTGCTGGTGCCACATGCTAAAACTGGGAGCTCCCAACATACCATCATAGCAAGTCCAGGCAGTTTTATGTTTGACATGCAGCCAGGTGTCTGGGACCTACACCTCAGGAACTCAAAGTACCCGACAGAGGTGGAATTGGGCACTGTACAGTGACGTGAGAGGAATTATAGCAGGTGACCAAAAGTATGGCCAAAGGAGGCATTTGGATGAAGAGATAGGGAATCATAGAATCATACAGCACAGGAAAAGGCCATTTGGCCCATCATGCCTGTGTCAACTCTTTGAAAGAGCTACCCAATTAGTCTCACTCCTGCTGCTTTTTCGCCATGCCCCTGCAATTATATCCCATTCATGTATTTACTCAACTCTCTTTTGAAAGTTACATTTCAATCTTCCATCACCCGATCAGGCAGTGCATTCCAGATCACAACAACTTGCTGTGTAAATGTTTTTTCTCCGCATCTCTGCTCTGGATCTTTTTGTCAATTATCTCATTACCGGCCCTCCTGCTGCTGGAAATAGTTTCTCCTGATTTGGCCTCCCTTCAGAGAGCTAGCAAGACACAGAGATTTAGGGAAAGCATTACAGAGTGTGGAGCCAAGACAGCTGAAGACTGTCCAGCTCAGAGTGCAGTCAAGGGAGGGAATGCAGAGGAGGTCAGAGTCTGAGAGCACATGTCAGCGTAATACAGGGCTGGAGGAGGTTGCTAAGATAGGGTGGTGCAAAGCAATGGAGGAATTTATTGATGGGGCGAAGATTTTGCATTTAATATATTGGGGAGCCAGTGGCAGTCAACGAGGATGGGGCTGGTGGACAAGTGGGATGGGACGTATGTGGCTGTGTCTTGGACAAGTTGGAGTTTATTGAGGGCAGAGGATGGGACAGCATTGCAGTAGTCAAGTGTGGAGGTGACAAAAGCATAGATAAGATGACTGTGCAAGAGAGGGAAGTGAAGCCATTGCTGGAGATACGCTGGCTGTGTTTGGATATATAGTATTCTGGCTTCAGCTGGCTTCAAACTCCTCATGTATAGTGAGTGGATTTAAAAGGGACAGCCACCAACCCAAAATAGGCAACAATTTGTTTTTCTCACAGGGCCCTTTTTTTTTTAAAAACTGCTACTTCAAGTGAGATGGCTGTGAAGATTGAAAGTCTAACACATTGTACAAATAACTCAGCCCTAACACTTGCTTTGTACTCAAGCTTCCAAAATGTATTTTTGCACATTATTGTCTTTACATTCTGTTTATATATAAATGTTGCAGATTTAGGAAGACAGAACAATGTGAATGATAAATGTTCAGTAACTCCAGTGTACAACACTAGAGGGAGCTAGAAGTAACATTAATTTACTCTGAGCTGATAATGCTGGACTATGGAACATCGGATCAGACAGGAAAGGACCACTATCCCAGTCTCCATGAAACTGATCACTGGGAATCTCAGTGTCCCCCTCCCATCAGTAGTCATGCAATCTCCTGTGAAAGTGAAAAAAAAGATTTAAAAGATCCTAGTCTAATTCGGGGCAGAGGAGGTGGTAGGTGGGGGAGGGGATGGGTGGAGTCTAAAATCTGAGAAATTCCTCTCTGGCAAAAAATTAAACAGGTTCCAGGAGATCACAGTGGCCACGAGATACAAACTCAAGTCACACCTAACCTTCTGCATGCCCTGATATTACCCACTGCAGGGAATTTATCCAGCTCTGGCCTACATTATCACATTGCTGTCTTGTGGGATCATGCTATGCACGAATTGGCTGCTCCATTTTCTTACATTACAACAGAGAATACACTTTAAAAATGCTTCATCGGCTGTAAAGGGCTTTGGGACATTCTGAGGTTGTTAAAAGGCGCTATACAAATGCAAGCCTTTCTTATTTTTTTGATCTGTGCTGTGGTTGTAGGATAAATTCTCTGGATCCCATGCTCCCAGTGAGGAGCCACGCTTGACGGGAGCTCAGGTCAGAGAATTGGTACTGTGGTATTTGCAGATCTATCTAAGAAATATTCCACGTGCATACAATGAAATTCCTAATTGGCTTCAATTCTTCCTACGTGATGTGATGATTTTTCCTTTTCAAAACTTCAACTGTGGTTTTGCATGCCTGTAGAAATAGTTTTGTAATCACATCTGGTAACAATACATCTGATGCTCTGCAGACCTGGTACTTCAAATAACTAAGTTAAGTGAGTAAGAGAATGAAATGAATTGAAACTGGTTGCTGAAATTTCCTATGAATAACCTATTTGGGGTGAAATTACTCACATTCGTTAAATGAATTACAAAGCACATTATCTCATATACAGAAAATTTACTACTTTGGAATATGGTTTAAAAGCTACCTTATTTTCCCATCAGTTAATATTGTGCATTGATGCATGAGTACGTGCGTAATTTTTGAAAATTTCAACAACAACTTGCATTAATATCCATGCTTTTGTTACCCGCAGACTTTTCTGGCCTGTCTCCCATCTTCCACCCTCTGTAAGTTTGAGGCCATCCAAAACTCTGCTGTCTGTGTCCTAACTTGCACCAAGTTCATTTCACCCATCACCCCCCCCCCCCCCCCCCCACCCGCCCAGCACTTGTTGACCTACATTGGCTCCCATTACACCCAGGCATCAATTTTAAAATTCTTATCCTTATTTTAAATCCTTCCATGGTATCATCCCTCCCTCCCTATCTTTTCAGTCTCTTCCAGCCCTACAATCCTCCTCCTCAACATTGTGTTTCTCCAACTCTGGCCTCTTCTGAACCCCCACTTCATTCGCCCCACCAATGGTGGCCATATCTTCAGCTGTCTACGCTCTAAGCTCTGGAATTCCTTCCCCAAACCCTCTTTGCCTTTCTACCTCTCTTTCCTCCCTTAAGATGCTGTGCAAAACCTACCTCTTTGACCAAATATTTGGTCACCTGTCCTAAAGTCTCCTACTTTGTCTCGGTGTCAACTTTTGTCTGATTACGTGCAGTGGCTTGGTTAATATTTCATTATGTTAAAGGTGCTATACAAATGAAAGTTGATGTTCTTCTTAGATAGTGTCTTTAACATAGTACAACATCCCAAGGCACTTCACAGGAGCATAGTCAAACAAAAATTATCACCAAGCCAAAGAAGGAGACATTCGGACAAGTGAGCAAACACCTGGCCAAAGAGGCAGCTTTTAAGCAACGTCTTCGAGAGAGGTGAAAAGACAGACAGGCTTATGGAGAGAATTCCAGAGCTTAGGGCCCAAGCAGCTGTAGGTATGGCTGTCAATGGAAGGGTGAAAGGAGTGGAGGATATGTGTAATGTTTACACACATAAACGGGGATTTTCACAACACTTCCAGTGATGTTAGTGTGAAGGAGCAGGAGATGCTCCAAGGAAATTCTGGGCCTTTATCTTCTGCTGGTATTATCTGTTGCTTATATTTTATCCAACTTCTTATCCAGTGACACATCCACCCAGGATTCCCATGGATCTTAGTTATAGTAACAGTCTTTTATATGGAAAGTTGTCAAAAGCGTTCTGAAAATCCAAACAAACTGGGGAGTTCAACCATTTACTTTACTTGTAGTGCCTTCAAAGAAAGCGAGAAGGTTTGTCAAACAGGACATTCCCCTTCTAAATTCAAACTATTTCCATTACAGAGTCCACAGATTAACTGGTGATTAACCAGTAGTAATTACTAGTTATACTCCTCTTAACGTTCATCACTTTGAGATAGCTTTCTTCACCAGGGGATCACTACAGTAATGCAAGTTGTTGTTGCAGTCCTAAAACAGGTGATCTGTTCATTATCACATTGCTGTTTGTGGGAGCTTGCTGTGTGAAAATTGGCTGGTGAGTTTCCTACATTACAACAGTGAGTTCACTTCAAAAGTACCTCATTGGCCATGAAGTGCTTTTGGACATGCTGAAGATGGGTGCTATACAAATGCAAGGCTTCCTTTAGTTCATTAGATTACCAACTGGTTTGGCATTTTGCGTTTGTATAAGGCTGTTCTGAAATGGACTGCAGCATCTACTCCTGTTACACAGGTTATTGAATTTCCACTTTATGCAAGACCTTAGCAATACTGTATTGGAAACTGTTGAATTCAGGTCAGAGAAACAGACTAATTTTCTAACTGTTACTTCCTTTTCTTTTAAATGTAATATAAACTCTTGTTTGGACATAATGGAAAGTACCCAGAGGGGATTATACAGCTCTATCTATTTACTTTCACATTTTCAATTTAGTTTTATTGTACAGAAATGATTGTTCCAAAGAGAAAAAGAACCCAGAATTATTTCCAGCAAGGCTGCAGATACTTATCTTCAGTAATTATATGAAAATTACTTCTGGACAAACAGCCCATTGGTTGAGTATTATTGCCTTCTTGCTGTTGTGTGAGAAGCAGACATTTTTTTTTCTTGGTTTAATACTTCCGCAATGAATATACCCCGCAAATTATTTTCACATGTACAATGTTGACTTTGTGAGCACTTCAATATTGCAGTGGCAGAACTGAATGTTTGTGGTTTGATAAGGAATTTGTTGACTTGGGTTTTGAACCCCCAAGCCAAGCTCCCCATTTGGACCAACTCATGGAGGAAGGGAAGAGTGGTGATTTTAACCCTACCAGCCTGGCACAAACTGGGCAGAAAGGAATTTAAAATCGCCCTCGTTACTTACCGCCCTGGATTGCCAAGAGCTGACAGGTCCACAATGTAACCTGCACTCCTGAGCAGGCAGCAAAGACACCCACCCAAAAGGATACCATTGGGGGTCTGACTGCAACGTTAACTCAGTGAGCTTAGATTGAAGCAGCAGGAGTTTCCTGCCAGGCCGACCCAGTGGTAAAGCAGGTTGGCCTAAGGTTTTCGACTCTGGTTGGACGTATTCATGGAGATTTGATCACATGACCGCCAGTCCCCATCCACCCTGCACCCACACTCCCACCATTGGTCACCTGACAGGTCCATTTTCATGGGGCATGGCCTTCCCAAGTAATCAGAAAGGGAACAGACTCCTCATTAACCGATTGGATGATTATTAACTGTCAGTCAAACAGCCTTTTACTCATCTCCAATATTTTTAAATTTAATAAACAAACTTCATCAAAGAAAATGAAAGAAATACAATTATTTTAATTCTCCAATGTGTTTTCTCCTTGCAGCAGTGTCCCAGAGCTTAATCTTTAAATTCTCGAGTTTCCATGACAATGCTGGGCAGCCCTCCAGAATAGGCCCAGAAAAGTTACGTTTTACAATTTTTATTTTGCTTGCTGCGTGGGGCTGGGAGGAGCAGGTGTGCTCCCATGTGCTCCATAAAGAAGGCGTAAGCCTCCCCTGTCATGATCTATCCACCACCCCACCACCCCTTCCATGGTCAATCGCAGAACCCCCACAGGGTGGGCTGGCCATCGAAACCCTTCTTGCCTGCTGTCCAGCCGATGAAATTTTCTGCCACTTCCCGCCGGTGATTCACTAGTATAAAATAATTAAAAACCTGATGTCGGCACACACTTCCTGTCAACTTTTTAAATTATAAATTCCTACTGTGCCACCACACACAGGAGGAAGTATTACATTATGATAAGTTTGTATGGTAGTTTACATTATAAAGATGGACACAGGAATGATAATGGGGAAATATAAGAATAAGGACAGGATGTAAGCCTAGAAAATGAGCGCTGAAATACATCTATGCATCCTGGTGCAATAATCCTGCCTCACCGAACACTAGATTTGGTCTTGACTTCTATTGTTCTATGGCACATGAGATTTATATATATTTAGTTACTGCCTTCGGTATTGAGTTATTTGAGTGCTGAGTTCTTGAATTCCAATCATTGCAGTTGAATAATCAATAAACATACGCAATATTATTTAACACTGCAGTTAGAGTAACAAGAATCATAGAATCATACAGCACAGAAGGACATTCAGCCCATCGTGCCTGTGGCTGGCTCTTTTAAAGAGTTATCCAATTAGTCCCATTCACGTGCTCTTTCCCCGTAGCCCTGCAATTTTTTCCACTTCAGGTATTCATCCAATTCCCTTTTGAATGTTATTCTTGAATTTGCTTCCACCACATTTTTAGGCAGAGCATTCCAGATCATAACAAATCACTATTTAAGTTTTTTTTCCCCCCTCAAGCTGCCTTTGTTTCTTTTGCCAATTACCTTAAAACTGTGTTCTGCCACTGGAAACAGTTTCTCCTCATTTACTCTTATTAAAACCCTTCATAATTTCGAACACCTCTATTAAATCTCACCTTAACCTTTTCTGCTCCAAGGAGAACAAACCCAGTTTCTCTAGTTTCTCCACATAACTGAAGTCCCTCACTTCTGGTACCATTCTAGCAAATCTCCTTTGACCCACCTCCAAGGCCTTGACATCCTTCCTAAAGTGTGGTGCCAAGAATAGGCCACACTACTCCAGCTGGGGCCTAACCAGTGGTTTATAAATGTTTAGCATGGCTATGAAGATTTAACATAACTAGAAGGATCTTCTTCTTGAGAATAAAGATTGCCATTAACGCTTGGTGACTCGTTATGATGCTGCTTCACACTTGCAGAGCAAGAGCAGAATTTGCCTGTTTAACACAGATGGGAGCCAGTACTTCATCCTTGTCATAACCTGTAAGTACAAATCTTGAGTGGTTTGTGAATGGCAGCAATGCTTTGGGACTGAATTAGATTCCTATTCTCATTGCCAACTTTTTCATATTATCATATTCATATTAATGCAACATTACCCTCCCCACCCATTTTTCCAAATGACATTTATACTAGTCATCAAAATGGTACATTGATTGGATAAAGACAATGAACATGGTAATGATATGGGAGGTGAAGGCAGGTGCCATTATGTAATGTTGTACCTTCAGATCCACTTGTTTTTCTAGTTTTTCTTTTTTTTTGTTTGGTTTCCCAGCAGCTCATTATAAAATAGTAAACTCAATATACCAACAAATTTCCTAGAGCAATGCTAGGAAATGCTGAGTCAGAGGATTTGGTTGTATTCTTGGGGCTACAGGTTTATGGAGACTGAGTAAGTAGGGAAAGAAAACTTGCATTTATACAGTGCCGTTCATGAGCTCAGGATGTCCCAAATGGCCTCACAGCCAATGAAGTACTTTTAAAGTGTAGTCACTGTTGTAATGTAGGAAATCCGGCAGACCATTTTCACACAGCAAGATCCCATAATAATCTCTTTTCAATGGTGTAGGTTGAGGGACAAGGTCAGAGGAGTTCTCGTGGTGCCCTGGCCAATATTTATCCTTCAACCAATATCACTAAAACAAATTATCTGGTCATGATCTCATTGCTGTTTGTGGGAGCTTGCTGTGCGCAAATTGTCTGATGTGTTTCCTGCATTACAACAGGGACTACACTTCAAAAGTATTTAATTGGCTGTAAAGTGTTTTGTGATACCGTAGGTCATGAAAAATGCTATCTAAATGCAAGGACTTTATTTCTTGAGCAAATAGAGGTGGGCTTTCTTCTTGAACCACTGCAGTCCATGTGGTGAAGGTGCTCCCACACTGCTGCTAGCTAGTGGGTTCCTGGGTTTTCACCCAGCAACAATGAAGGAATGGTAATATAAGTTGAGTCAGAATGGTGTGTGACTTGAAGGAGAACTGGGAGGTGATGGTGTTCCCATGCACCCGCTGATCTTGACCTTCTAGGTGGTGGAAGTTGCATGTTTGGAAGGTACCGCTGAAGAGGCCTTGGCAAGGTTTTAAAACTGAATCACGGGGTCACGCCAATATGGCTTTGCTCACGTGCGTGGGTTTCCAGCAACAACTCACCAATCACTGAGCTGAGAGCCATAAATTAATTCAAAGTGCATTACTCGCTTCAAGTAACTAAAACGTGCTGGAATTTAGTTGAGGGTGCATTGGGGGAGGGGTGGGGGTGAGTGGAGGATTACACAAGCCCTTTGCCTCTGTGCACTCTGCCTCCTGGGACACCAAGGGAAATCTCTGCTGTTCTTTGAAAAGGGTCGTATTTAATCTCCATTAAATGTGGGCATAGGGATTTATAATGAAATGTAAAAATAGGGACGGAACGTCTGACTTTAAATTGGGGACGGAATTACATCTGCGTGCCCTGGTCTTATTATCCCTCATCCTTATACACTACTTCCCTGAAAGACAACATCTGGTCATGACTGACTCCCAGTGTGCAACGTCACAAGATCAATCAGTGTATGCAATATATATAACTCTATGCATGGTGATGCTGGTGCATTTAACATAATTTATGTGCCTGTATGTTTATTATATACAGGGTAAGGGGAAGCCATTTTGAAAATAAATTAATTAATAAAGCAGTACTGCTGGTTGCAGTGGACGAGCAGGCCCGGGAGAGCCCTAACAATGAGAGTAGTGCAATAAAAAAAAGAGCATGGAAGGGCCTAGGCCACAAGGCTCAAAGGAACCAACAGTAAATTAGACTGGGATAAAGGCCCAAGGGCAGCAGTAAAAATGCAAAGGAGTCTGGGACAGGGCTGGAACCACAGTATATAAGTCCCAAAATGGAGAAAATATTGGAGTAGGTCCAGCCTGAAAGGTGAGTGCCAACAAATTATTACAGCAGAGCCTGAGGTGCAATCTCCAATGGAAATTAGAGCATGACTGGTACCAGTGACCTGTGGAGAACATTCAGAGAATGGGAATGGGCCAAAGTCCCGAGGGAAGAATAAAATTCAGAACAAGCACAATTTAAAGCAGAGAAATTGATAAATCTTAATTAAAATGTATAATTAATGCCAAAATTTTGAGCTGCATGCCAGTTTGAACTTAAATGGACTTCCAAAACAGAGGCCTAAGGGTGAGGGAGAAGATTTAGCAGTGAAACCAGTAAAAAGCAGTAGGTGGAAAATGGAAACAGGATGCTCTCCAGTGCCACTTACTGGACAATGGCCTAGAACTACACTGTGACTGCCCATTGTTGACAGAAGGAATTGTCCATAATAAATGTTTATACAGCTGTAAATGCTGACACATTATGTATACTCAAAAGTTGTGACAATTGGAAGATTTGTGGACAGGAAGTGTATACAAGATGCACGATTTTTAATATAAGTATCAGCTGGTAGATCAAGTTTTTTGTATATATATATACACAAGATAGCAACAGACTTGAGACTTTAGAAACTAGCTCCAGAGTTGCCCCTACTGGCAGAATCTGCAACTCCCTTTCTACTATTCTAACTGGCTACATTAGCCATTTCAATGTTAAGTGTAGACAAGACACGAATAAAATTAGTGACAACGTGACGTTTTTAGATAGGAAGCTTTTAATAATATATAATACTAAAATACACACGCATATATCAGAAATAAAATGCGTAACGGGAGTGTTAGAGGCGTAATAGCTTCATAGTATGTACTCCACCCGCAGGACAAGTTTAAATCATTGTTAATTCTGTAATACACATCACTGGTCACGAGGGCACTTTGTAATTGCTTGCACATTGCTCAGAAGACGTACTTTTTGAAGTTTCAACAGCAGTACGAGAAATTCAACTGTGGCTAAATTCTGTACCTGATAACTAGCCGATTGCCATCACATGCTGCAATCAGCAATCAAACACTGCTCCAACTGATCTAAAAATAGCCAGCAGTTAAACATCTTGTTATTTAATGATTTTCCAAAAGGCGGCTGAGATGTACTTTGCCAGATCCAGCCATCGGTTCGTTTTTGTCTTTGCAATAATATGCTTCAGTTTGTGTACCTATCATTTTGAAAGTTGAATTTTTTTGAGCCCAAGCACATTCAAAGCCCTCCCCACCCCCGCCATGCCTAGTAGCAGTACAGTGCGAGCAGTAAAACACTATTTTACTTTCGATCTAACTGAACTCATGTAATTAACAAACGCGAAAGAGCATTACTTGAAATGCTCAAGCTATTTTTGTTTTGTAAATTCCAGTTCCTCAGTCCCACTTACAACACGAGATCAAATTTGCATTTTGTCTGAATCGAATGAAAGGAGCAAATTTATTACACGTCTTTTGCATATATTTTTCTACGTGTTTTGTGTGGATGTTTGAAATTGGACACTTATGAAAAATTTAAATAAGCTTCTCATTACCGCCCCCTTACTGTCTAAATTCGCTCCAGGATGGGTCTCTGCACTGAGCACTGATTATTGCTGTAAAAAAAAAACGTGAAATAGGTTTTATGCAAGTCCAGAGCAGTGCAAAATTTCCCTTCCACCAAAAGCACGCACATACTCAAATTTGAAGGTCACCACTTTATGTTGCTATATGGAGCCGCATTCAAATATCACTCGAGTTGTTTTCTGTATCAAGACGCAGCTTAAAAGAAACATGAAATTAAATAACCAGTTTGCAGGGGGGAGGGAGATGCACATGCTTGCGAAAGCTTTTCCGTTCGCGCTGTGTATCTGTATTAATATCACTGCTTTCGCGGTACAGAAATAGATTGCAACATGAACAAGTTATTTACGCTGCGGGCATCAAGTTGTTTTACTGCAGTTGCAGTACAGTAACGCAGACATACAGTGTGCACACATCTACTACTTCAAGGACCCCCAGCCCTGCTCCGCGCTCCTGTTTTCTGTTATGTGCCCTAGCTCGAGGAAAAATTGAAATTAATTATTAACCACATGCTCCATTGATTCAGGTTACGCAAATCCAACAGATGCACCCAGACTTTTAGTGTTGTGAATATTAAAAACAAGGGCTGGGGAGGGCAAACGTGCTGCCCAGCAATGGGCGAGGGGGCAGCCTCGGGTGGACACCGGGTATCGATATCCACACCACCAATGCAATACATGCAGCCCAGAGCTCGCAACGCCCGGAGTCATACAATGTAATTCGGTGCAATGCATGCACATTAGGGTTGGCAGCAGCTGAGCAATGCAGTGCAACGCATGCACATTAGGGTTGGCAGCAGCTGAGCAATGCAGTGCAATGCATGCACATTAGGGTTGGCAGCAGCTGAGCAATGCAGTGCAACGCATGCACATTAGGGTTGGCAGCAGCTGAGCAATGCAGTGCAATGCATGCACATTAGGGTTGGCAGCAGCTGAGCAGTGCAGTGCCATGCATGCACCCCAGGGTTGGCAGCAGCTGAGCAATGCAATGCATGCACCCCAGGGTTGGCAGCAGCTGAGCAATGCATGCACCCAGGGTTGGCAGCAGCTGAGCAATGCAGTGCCATGCATGCACATTAGGGTTGGCAGCAGCTGAGCAATGCAGTGCAATGCATGCACATTAGGGTTGGCAGCAGCTGAGCAATGCAGTGCAACGCATGCACATTAGGGTTGGCAGCAGCTGAGCAATGCAGTGCAATGCATGCACATTAGGGTTGGCAGCAGCTGAGCAGTGCAGTGCCATGCATGCACCCCAGGGTTGGCAGCAGCTGAGCAATGCAATGCATGCACCCCAGGGTTGGCAGCAGCTGAGCAATGCATGCACCCAGGGTTGGCAGCAGCTGAGCAATGCAGTGCCATGCATGCACATTAGGGTTGGCAGCAGCTGAGCAATGCAATGCATGCACCCAGGGTTGGCAGCAGAGTAAAAGCAATGTAGGATCCCACGGCAGCACCCCGGTGGCAGGGAGACTCCAACTTCCTGACGCTTCGCCTGTGTTTTCACTTTCACCGTTTCTCACAAATCGTCTTTGGGAGATGAGATGAGGGTGCGCGCTCATGTGCGTGCGCGTTCCCGCCAGCGAGCGAGCGCACCCCCGCGGCTCTGGAGCCGCTGCATGAACACCTCCCCTCCCCGGGCACGCGCTGACGTCAGGCGCAGGTCCTGGCAGGGCGGTAGAGCCCCGGAGCCTGGTAAAGCCGCGCTGAAACCCACTCACCCACCCCACTGGCACCCACTGTCAGCTATCCCGCTGGGTGCAGTCCGCCAGCTGCATTGCACTCCCGAGCATGGCTGGCTTGGCAAGCCAGAGTGGCAACTCACTTTGCAAAATGAAATAAAACAATGTGACTTTCAGAGTTTTGGTGCAGTTTCCAAAGGGAGGTAACCAAACCTTGGGGTTGGGGTTGTTGGGGGTCAGGGGGAGTGGTGGGGTTGGAATAATGAACTGCAGACAGCGGGGTAGTGGAGCTGGCAGGGCGGAGAGAGATGAATTGGATATCGCAGCATCTCTGCACCTTCCTGTGAAAGCTTCTTGCAGCTGCCAGGACCTGGCACATTCATTCAAGCCAAGTTTGGGAGCAGAATGTACATTTCAATCAATTGAGCAGGCGATATGGAGCCGGACTCTGTCAAGGTATTACACTGCTTTCTGCTATTACTGTCCCACTGCTTTCCAAAGTACTCCACCGCCTCACTTATCATTACTTGTCAGTAAGGTGTAAAAGTTATTTTTTTAAAAAAAAAATTTAAAAAGCTGACCTAAAACTTCAGAAATTGTTCCAAACATATTTTGGTTGCTTAAAGCAATCTTTCTGAGTCACTTTTTTTTTTCTCTAAAGGTTTATTTTAAAAAAATATTTATTAATTGTGTTTTTTAAAAATTTCTCTTCACGCAGTGGGTTGGTTCTCCGTGCGGTTTACACGGAGCCTACATTTTCTACAAAGCTTTCAAATTCAGTCTTGAAGGCAGACCAAGAATCCTCTCCCTCGGAGACTTTTTCTTTGTAAGATGTAAGCCAGGAGCTCCGATTTGCATAGCAGAACTCCAGCTGTTGTGGGAAGAGAGAAACAACAAGCAACTTCTGTCGAGTTCCAAGCTCTACTTTCTCCCAGAAGATACACCCGAAGGAAGGTCGATCGGCCACGGAGAGGTGATGACCCCCACCCCCTTCTTTTGATTCACTTTTAATTTGACTTCATAATATTTCTTGGTATTACTTGTTTTATGAAATATGAGCTGTCCACTTTGTCTTTGAGAGATCAGCATTTGCTGGGCATGGGCTTCAAAGCCTAAAGTAAATATTTATAGGATCTGTTTGCACACTGTAAAACCAAGGGAGGGGGATATCTTGGCATTTTCCCCCCTCCCCTTGTAGTTTGGGCTATGTTCAGCTCTTTCCGTGGACTTGAGAGGGAGGAGAGGGGAGGGGCGGGGGGGGGGCACAGAATGTGATTAAAAATATTTAGCATGTACTAAAGGGCGGAAATTACGAAACGGTTTTGAGATCAAAGCCATTCTATGAAAGCGTGTAACTGGGTGAAAAGGGACAGGTAGAATAATACATTGAAAACCCGGCACTCTGTCTGGATGTTTTTACACAAGGCATGTTATTGCAGCAAGGCAGATGGATTTTTTTTTTTTTGGATTGTCAGCATGTTATGTGCCTTTTACAGTGTGTAATGAAAACCGATTCTTTCCATGTAAACATCCAAACGGCAGATTCAGAAGAGAGAAAAAAAAAATTGCTGGCGTGCCAAGGAAACCAGCCTCTCTCAATTTTCCATGCAATGACGCAAATCTTTAAATAACTTTTTATTATTTAAAAAAAAAATCGAGATCTGATTCAGTTACCATATAAATATATGAAAAGGGCAGTGGCGCTGGATTAGTCTCTGCTCTGTAATTTTCGTACTGATGTGTGTGAAAATCGATGATGAATAGTTACGCATTGGAAGTGCTGGTTTAACATGACGTGTAAATAGTCCTGCGTTTTTTAACTGCATTTTACAGTATCCTGATAGAGCAGCCGATCCCTGTATTGCATTGTAAACACTACAGGCGACTCGTTGTGCTCCTGAAAACAGCTCTTGTCTGCACGCTGGAGTTTAATTGTGCATTCTGAAAGGCTGGCGTGTCAAATTACCTTTTCATATCTGCAACAGGTTTAGAAGCTGTTAAAACCTCATATCGTCTTTTTGTTTTCGTTTCATATTAGGAAAAAGTCTTAACTGCACTATTACTGTTTAAGTCCAGTATGGTTATATTCAGCCCCCTCGATCTCCCTCTCCCGGACAATTATTAAATACGTTGTTACCAGTCTTTTAAAAAAAAAATTAAACATTTTAGTGACTTTTCTCCAGTTCTGTTACCCCTCCCCCTGTCTAACTTTTCCTGTGCAGCTGTGTCTCCCTCCTCCTCCCCTGCCTTATTATTTGCTTTTGAAATTCATTACTTGACGCGGTTTACTGATCTGGAAAGCAGAATCAAATAAATAACCATCACAGATCCCATGACACTTCTCGGCAAATCTCTTCCCCCCCCCGCGCAAAAAAAACACTGGATTAAGCAGCTGAAAACTATTAGTTTATGAGGCAGAGTGGAATATCTTTGCAAATGCCACAATTGAATAAACTAATTTTTAGCATGCATTTGTCCTCTGCACCTTCCTCGCAGAAGGCAGTGGACGAAGCCCGCGAGTTTATGCATAGTTGTCTCAACGCGAACCTGTTGGATGATAATTACGTTTATTCAGCTAAATAAACTCGAGGAAGTCGCACTGTGACCTTTAGTAGATTGGAAACATTGCATAACTGTTTCATTTACATAAAATGTAACTGGACATTTGTGTATTGATATGAAAATATATACGTTTATATATGTGATATACACACACATTTGATTTATATATAAAATTGTGGTTAAAATTGTGCTGATCTGCTATTGCTGATATCTGAGTCAAGGAGCAAAGTGTTGCTGTTAATGATTAGCTTCGAGTTAATATTGCCCGGAAACCTCATTATCATGTGCTGAGGTGCTGTGTGAGCTGGAAGTTTTACTCCCACGGACAGACCTTAAGTTTATGCAAATGCCTTGTGTACTCCACAATAACACGATGAGGGTTGCAGCAGGTTGTAGTTTCCAGATGCTGTCTTACTTCACGCTCGCTGATGTCATTTCCCTTCTGGCCAGAGTTAGTCATTCATTAGCAAAGAGAACAGCAGCAGAAACAGCAACAAGCGCATACACACTGATCCTGAACCTGGCAGAGTGCCCAGAGAAACTCACACCAAGATCCAGTGAGCCCAATACGAGACTTCCATTAATAAATATGCTAACGCAGTTGTCACACATTTAATAGGTGTACTATCTACATACGGATTCTTGTCAGGGTTGAAAGCTATCGCCAATCTCACGTTGTATCCTTCTTCATATTACACCATCTCTCTACCCGGGAACGGGAATTACGAGTTAATTGACTAATCATTGCAAGTTCATCTCAAAATTTAGAAATCCCAAAGGAACTCAATTGTTCCTTTTAAAAGTGTGGATACAAATTGCAAAAACGTATGTTGCCACATTTGTGTTGACTTAATACCACAAAACCGCTTTAATGCTAGAACATAAATAGATGCAGTCCCATTAAATCTGTAACGGATTAAATATAATTTATGCAAATACTGACATTTTTCAAAAACGATCAACTATTTTCTCCATTATTATAAGCACAGGTGTATGTACTGCATGTGTTGCTTTTTGTGTTTTTGTGCAATACAATTTCAATAGTAAATGTAAGTAAAATTAACACGATTCAACATTCTGGCTTTTTAATTCATTGGCGATCCTTTTTTTAACCTTTTCAGTTATGATTTAAAGACATGCGTAAATCAAACATGGGTCAAACCATGGTATCTTTATAAGTTATTCTACCGCCATCCCAGAATGTATTGCCAAGTCCCTCCGAGGCAAACGCTGCAGGATGTGATCTCACATTAAATTTGGGAAGATGAAAGGTTATGGTGATGGTCAAATTTTGAGAAATTGATGAACCAGAGGGAGAGATGAGAAATATATTTTTACACAGTGAGGTGCATACTGCCTGAAAGGATGTCTGAAGCACATTCAATAGTCGATTTCAAATGGCAATGCGTTATATACTTGAAAAAGTAAACATTTGTAGGGCTTTGAAAAAAGAGCAGGTAGAGTGATATTAAATGGATCATTGTTTCACAGAGCTGGCACAAAAACAACAAGCCAAATTGACTCCTGCACTGCAAGATTCTACCGTACATTATGCTTGTATGCTCCTCAGGTTTTCTTAATCAGACAATTTGTTGCAGAAAAATTGCCTTCTGTCTAAACTCTAATCTACCTTTTTAATGCTGTGCTGTGAATCATAAGATGCTAATTGTGCCTGCATATTAAATCTGGTATAAATATGCAGTATTAATAAAGGCAAACTATTCCAGCAAAGCTGAATAAATTTTAGTTCATCTTCACTGTACAGTATATTAATGTCGCACTCCCCAGAGGGGATCAGATATAATGAATACAGTTATGCAAATTCGAAATACAGTACCATATATTTTTGGCAACATTTTTTTTTCCAAATTTTTCTTGTATTCATAAGCACTGTTCTGATACTGAGAGCGTTATCGCTTTTTCATTTTAAGTGCCAATTATTTGAATAATGTCAGCTGTTTTGAATATAGTAATAGGAAAACTGCAATATCCTTTTTCCCCAAGCGTCACTTGTCTATTTCAAAATTCAAATTTAGCAAGCAGTATTGCCTGCACAATAAGGCTGATTTAAAACGGGTCAGTCACAGTTTCGGCAGTAACTGAAGATCTGTTTAAACAACTTTTAAATAAAATATAGGGAAAATAATAACATAAATTTAAATAGCGTTTAATGTTGTGATGTTTTATAGTTATAAACAGCCCTGTAGAAAGGACCTGGAATGAAATTTAACATTTGTTAAAATGCACTCCCAATCCTAATGCTGGCATGTGTAATTTAAAGAGGTTTTAAAACTTGCTTTCAGAAAGAAATTTAAAATGATTGTTTGTTCAGGGAAAAAGAACTTGACTTCGGTGCCAAACATCGGACTGTTTTAAGTTAGGTTCCAGTTACCAAATACTCATAAACCATTCTGCCCTCAAATAGTATTGTGAATTGACTAGTAGGCTGTAATTACTTTTTGCAGTTCATTGCTAACTTTAACTGTGAAATGACTGGGTTGCAAAGGTTACATAGTGTTCTCTTAAGAGTACAAGATTTTATAGAAGAGCAGTTCAAGTTTCCCTTGGCATTGATCCAGAGTGTATTGAGTGTTCTGGCATGTTTGTGTGTAAAGGTGCAAGGATTATATAGGTGACCAGTGTGAGTTTTTTATTTTCTAGTTTTTAATTCCTTGGAACTGTACAGGCCAAAATTCCAGGGAGAAATACAACACTGTGCTGCAGTGATGAGTTGCTAAGCTAATCAAAATAGGTTGTAAACATGGATCCACATGACATAAATACCAAGCACTAACATGAATCTGTTGCAAAATGGTGCATGGACATGATGAAAGGCTGCCAATAGAGGGGGTTTCCAAATCTCATGACCTGCATGCGAGTCCTGTGCCCCAGAACTCCTCCCCTCGAAGTCCAGGCAACTCAGTGCTGCATCTCCTAATATTTTGCTGGTTTGAACATTGTGGGCCTGGAGGTTTGGAAAGGGCTGGTGGAGAAATCTTCAATCAAAAACATCAAGATCTATTAGTATCAGCAAGCTGAGATAGATGTAGATTAACGAGGATAGGGATTGAAACTTTACATATGGGTCCCTGAGGTTCCCTGGCATGCACCAATGCAGCGCAGTAAGACCAGAGATCCGATCCCTCTGCTCTTGAGTGCTGCCAGCTTGAATTGCAAGAAGTAAAGACACCACATTGACTACATGTGTAAAAGCATAGTGAGGAGCACCATGGGCTGAATGACGTCCGTCTGTGCTGCAAGATACTATTGTCTGTGTAGTCAAATAGCACTGAAAATATGACAGTTTCCCAGTTTCTAGTGGTGTAGAGGGTAAAGGTACTGTCTGATAGTCAATCGCAGTTGGGGACCGACTAATGGCTTTGACACTGTGGAGGGGAAAAACTGTTCAGGGCTCTCATCTCCAACGATTATCCAATGACGTCTGTTGAAAAGCATGCGCAGGGACCATTGGGCATGAACAGGGGCGGGCTTGGTGCTGATGCTTCCTTCAGTCGAATAGTGCACTGCCACTCATTTCCCAACTTCACACATGATAAGATAAAAGGGGCTTGCATTTACATAGCACCTTCCACAACCTCAAGATGTCACAAACTGCTTGACAGCCAATTAAGTACTTTTGAAGTGTAGTCACCATTGTAAGGTAGAAAATGAAGAACTGTAATTTGAATAGAAGGGTAGCTAGTGCCGTCAGGAGAGGGCCATGGACAAGAAAAGAAAAAGAGACGATGAATATATTTTAATACAGTTTTTTTAACGTTTTTAATTTTGCCGTGCTTCCAGATGTAGCAATTTATAGATACTATTGTGCAGTCTGGTGTTAGGACTTATCAGGCAATTATGGTTTTATGATTAAAGCTAGTGCAAATCATTTGTGGCAATGATAGCACATTGTAGGATTGCTCATAAAATGAGTAATATAATTTACAGTTCAAAATGCAAAAGCCATTCATGCTTAATATAACATTTACTGGGCTTTATAAGGTTAAATCTAAAGTTTAATGTGTATTTATACCACCTCATCATTGAGCTTTTTGTTAACTGAATTTAGAACAAGAACAAAATTGAAAATCTGTAAGTCTATTTTTTGAGAACATGAATTACTAGATAGTCACTTTACATAAAGGCTTTTCTCATTCCTGTAGGCATAATTTCTCATGTTGCTAGGTCAGTAATTCAATAGACAGCAAAGCAGGTGTACTAATCTGTTTTGACCTGAGGAATTCTTTCTTTGACCTCATGAGGCAACAGACTGAAACATTCTCAGCATGACAGATTTTCTTTCTTTTGGGAACTGGTTTATCAAAGGGTTGAACAGACCAAACCATACATTAACTAGCATTATTATATGGATGGGTGCATACAATTTCACTGTTAACTGTAAGCGACATTTTATTATAAAGTTTACTGGCATTTTGTGACATGCAAAATTTCCTGATTGCCTGGAAATTATACACTGTGCCAAACTATTACTCCTTTTCTATCTTTTAAGGTGGATCTAAGATGTTTTCGCTAAATAAAGGAAAATGCATTTTGGTGAACCTTGATTCTGCTTTTGTACAGTTTGTTATATCAAGCAATCTCTTTAACCTTTGTTCTTATGATTTACAGGCACTAATAAATCTTTAGGCTCTGTTACATTTGCTTCCTCTTTGTATCCAGGGACTTTTTTTTATACTAAGACATTTAAATTTAATTAATATTAAAAAAGGAATGTTGGCTTTAGGCATAAGGTACTATACAGATAGAAGCTTTTACTGAGTATATTGTTAAAAATTGTATTTGGCCAAGCATCTGGAAACTATGGCATTGATTTGATGAACTTCGGGAAGTGACTGTTTTCACGTTCTCATATTACAAGCTTACACGGTTAGCAGATGTGTTCATCAAGGCAATAAGTATGAAACAATTCAAACATATCAGCCAACAACAAAAGATTCAAAATGGATTACAAAACCTGTATTGAATGCCTTTTAAGTTTGATATGTGTCCTGCAGTTGGGCTTTATGTCGCAATTCTTATTTCTACAAACTAATGTAAGCACTGTGTTTCCTCATCAATAAAGCTTTTGAAAAAAAATTTAAAGTATTAATTGTGTTAATGGTGTGAGGTTCCCATTCAATTTATGACATGTTTAATTGGGATCTTCAACTGTAAATGTCACTATTAGAAAGCAAGAACTTTGGTTATTTGGGGAAGAAAGCTGGTTAGAATTTGAGGAAGTTTTAGATTTTAAATGGTTTGGTATGAATCCATTAGTGCATTTTAAGTATAATCTACTCTGCTGTTTGGGATGGCAGCATTTAAACAACAGTCAGAATAGTCTCGATTATTCCAATGATGAAATGGTACATTCGTACTTCTTGCTAGATCAGCTTTATAATCATTGATATTCTGTAAATTTCTAACATGATTCTTTCATGCAGCATGAAAGCGTGTCACGAGACTAGAAGGAATCTCGAAGGCTTAAATAAAAATAACGCTGGAAATGAGATCTAAGATTCTGTAGAACTGTATGTAGAACATTTGGTACCTTTCAAAAGTACTCCTGTACCATGACTTTTAAATCTTTTCCAATGACCTTCTGGATACAATATGCAAGCTATCGCACTAACAATTGATATTAGGATTACAGAGCTCTTGTTTACACTAATTATTTGAACCTGCCTTAACCAAATGTTTACATTTAATTCTTATTCTGCCAGTAGAATTTTGTGCTACTGATTCTATTTGCAAATGGTGAGCGAAATATTAGTTTGTGACCATTTTTCTGCTCAAATGTTGTTGGTTGGTTTTGCTGAGCTCATTTGCATGCTGTTCCTGACAGATAGATATACTCAGTAAAGAGGTAATGTGGAAAGAAAAATTTAATCTAAATTGATCAGGCAGCAGAGTGGCACAGAGTTGGTTAAGCAACAGATTGTGCTCCAAAGTGATGGGATGCTGTCTCAGTTCTGCGATCAGTCATGCTGTCTGGCAGCGATGTAACATAGAGGGCATATGGCTGTCTAGAAGGAGGGAGGAAAAACTGGAAGGAAGGTCACCCCGCACTGCTTACGTGCACTTTTGAATGGTTTACTACCGATGTGAAAATCAAATATCTGATAGCAGGTTACCTGCTTATCCTCTCAAGCTGGAGACTGATACAGGAGGGCCAGTAACCAAAGATCACGGATTTAATATAATTGGCAAGAGAACCAGGGCAGAGATGGGAATTATTTTACGCAGCAAGTTGTTGTGATTTGGAATGCACTGCCTGAAAGGGCGGTGGAAGCAGAATTAATAGTAACATTCAAAAGGGAATTTGATAAATACTTGAAGGTGAAAAATTGCAGGGCTATGGGGGAAGAGAGGGGTCTGGGGCTAATTGGATAGTTCTTTTAAAGCACAGGCATGATGGTCAAATGGCCTCCTTTTGTGCCGTATGATTCTATATTTCGATCTAAAGATGCGGAGAGAAAATAAGTTAAAATTGGCCAGTAATTTAAGAAATCTATCATTCCGTCATCAACAGAATTAATTTTGAAACCCAAAATATTCTATTTGTGATATTCATGACTAAGTAAATATATAACTGGTAGTAAATTGAAAATTTGGATTGTCTGAAATGTAAAGATCAGCAAGGTCATGTTACTGTTCCTTCTTTTGTCTTTGGTATTGTTTACAGGATGAAGTTGTAGCTGTTTCGGAGAAAGTAGTCGTGAAGCTGGATGACCTGATGAAATGGGCGTGCTCAGATTTCGGCACATGGACACGGGGCCTCGGGGCTGTGTCACTGAAACCCTCAAAGAGAAAGGAGCTGGGGATGAATGGACAAAAGGAAGCCTTGCATCAATATAGGCAATGCACCCTCAACAGTGGCCTCAATTTCAAGGATGTTTTAAAAGAAAAGGCTGACCTTGGTAATTATTTTATTTACTTTCTTTACTTTTTTATTTGAGCTCAAAATTCTAATTTGAAAGCTGTTCTTTCCCATTATCTTTCGATTCAATTTAAGGCTCAGTTGATATTGAGCAGATGTTTATATTCTCATTGAAGTTACTGGGTCTCTGGTGGAATTTAATTGCTTGCAATTTGGCCTTTGCTGTTTTCAGCCATTATGACATTTATGATGTTTTTGTGTCATTGATGTGCCTCCATAGAGAGTTCTAAGTTTAGTGTTATTAGATATGCAAGCAAAAAAAAGTTTGTTATTTAAAATGTTTGATTTTCTTGTTTCATATTTGATAGCAGCCTACGATTTATATGTAATCCATCTGAAACTTGACCAATCTGCATGTCTGTCTCTGTCTCTTAATTTCCACAAAATCCAAGTTTTTGGTGTCACAATTTTTGATCATGCTTTTGTCAACATTTTTATTCGCTTTTGCTATGTCAACTCACAATGTAATGCAAGCTTTGGTCACTAGGTGGCTTCATGGAGCACATTTCTGAATTTCTCTCTCCCTACTCTGTTGCCATCTTGTATTAGGAAAAATATCAAGTGAACTTGGACAACATTGTGGGCAAATTACTAGTATATAAAAACATTCTGACCTTTTCTGCCATTTTTTTTTTACTTTGCTGAGTTTTTTTATTCGTTCATGGGAGGCAGGCGTCACTGGCACAACCAGCATTTGTTTCCCATCCTTAATTAACCCTTGAGAAAGTGGTAATGAGCACCTTCTTGAACTAGTGCAGTCTGTCTGGTGTAGGTATACACACAGTGCTGTTTGGGAGGGATTTTGACCCAACGACGTTGAAGGATTGACCATATATTTCCAAGTCATGATGATGTGTGACTTGGAGGGGAATTCGCAGGTGGTGGTGTTCCCATGTGTCTGGTGCCCTTGTCCATATGGGTGGTAGAGATTGTGGGCTTGGAAGATATTGTTAAAGAGGCCTTGGGAGTCGCTGCAGTGCATCTTGCAGATAGTACACACTACTGCAACTGTGTGCCAGTGGTGGAGGGCGTGAATGTTTATGCTGGTGGATGGGGTGCAATCAAGCAGACTGCTTTGTTCTGGATAGTGTTGAACTTCTTGAGTGTTGGAGCTGCACTCATCCAGGCAAGTGGGGAGTATTCCATTACATGCCTGACTTGTGCCTGACAGACTCTAGGGAGTCAGGAAGTGAGAGACACTTGTTGCAGAATACCCAAACTCTGACACCTTTTGTAACCACAATATTTATGTGGCTGGTGCAGCTAAGTTTGTAGTCAATAGTGACCCTCGGGATGTTGATGCAGGGGGAATTGGCAATGTCGTTGAATGCCAAGAGAAGATGATGGTTGGATTCTTTCTTGTTGGAGATATGTCATTGCCTGGCACCTGTGTTGCACAAATGTTACTTGCCTCTTATCAGCCCAAGCCTGAATATTGTTCAGGTCTTGCTGCATGTGGACAGAGACTACTTCATTATCTGAGGAGCTGCGAATAGTACTGATCACAGTGCAATCATCAGCGAGTATCCCCACCTCTGACCCTCTAATGGAGGGAAGGCCATGATGAAGCAGCTGAAGATGGTTGGGCCTAGGACACTACCCTGAGCAACTCCTACAGTGATGTCCTGGGATTGAGATATTGGCTTCCAACAACCACAACCATCTTCCTTTGTGCTAGGTACGACTCCAACCAGCAGAGAGTTTTCCCCCAATTCCCATTGACTTCAATTTTGCTAGGGCTTTTTGATGCCACGTTCAGTCAAATGCTGCCTTGATGTCAAGGGCAGTCACTCTTACCTCACCTCTGGTATTCAGCTCTTTTGTCCATATTTGGACCAAGGCTGTAATGAGGTCTGGAGCCGAGCGGCCCTGGTGGAACCCAAGCTGAGTATTGGTGAGTAAGTGCGGCTTGGTAGCACTGTTGACGACACCTTCCATCACTTTGCTGATGATTGAGAATAGACTGATGGGGCAGTATTTTGGCGGAATTGGATTTGTCCTGCTTTTTGTGGACAGGACATAACCTGGAATATTTTTCACTCTGTCGGGTAGATGCCAGTGTTGTAGCTGTACTGGAGCAGCTTGGCTAGGGGCATGGCCAGTTCTGAAGCACAAGTCTTCAGTACTACAACTGGGATGTTATCAGGGCCCATAGACTTTTCTGCATCCAGTGCGCTCAGCCATTTCTTAATATCGCATGGAATGAATTGAATTGGCTGAAGTCTGGCTTCTACAAAGGTGGAGACCTTACGAGGAGGCCAAGTTGGATTATCCACTTAGCACCTTTGACTGAAGATTGTTGCGAATGTTGCAGCCTTGTCTTTTGCATTCACGTGCTGGGTTCTGCCATCATTGAGGATGGGGGTGTTCATGGAGCCGCCTTCTCCCTATAGTTGTTTAATTGCCCAGTATTATTCATGACTTGATGTAGCAGGACTGCAGAGCCTTGATCTGATCTGTTGGTTATGGGATTGCTTAGCTCGGTCTATCTCATGCTGCTTCTGCTGTTTAGCATGCATGTAGTCCTGTGTTGTAGCTTCACCAGGTTGGCACCTCATTTTTAGGTGTGCTTGTCTGCTGCTCCTCCTTATTGAACAAGAGCCTGATAGTGGTGGAGTGAGGGATATGCCAAGCCATGAGGTTAGAGATTGTAGTGGAAGATGATTCTGCTGATGGCCCACAGCACCTCATGGATGGCAAGTTTTGAGTTGCTAGATTTGTTTTGAATTTGTCCCATTTAGCACGGTGGTCGTGCCACACAACCTATTTGGAATAGGTGGCCTATTTGGAAGAATATCATATCGATGTGTTTACAGCATATATCATTTAAGGTGTTAACTGATTCCCCTTTCCTTGATGTCAGTGCAGTTTTAAAGAATATGATAAAACCATCAAAATTGTAGTAAATGTGGAATCAAAGGATCTAATGCATCTGGGCAATATAAATATGATCAGTTGTGCTGTAATGATTTTGCAGGTAACCCATTTTATCAGCACAATATTGAAGGTAGTTTTGTCTAAGGCTGCTGAACACAGATTTTTCAGGTGCTTTTTTTTTTCGCAGGTTATGACCTAGGCTATTTTATTTATTTATTTAGAGATACAGCGCTGAAACAGGCCCTTCGGCCCACCGAGTCTGTGCCGACCAACAACCACCTAATACCGCAGTAGGAAGCCGTTCAGATCACTAGCAGTACTGAAGAGGGATTTAAGGGTTTGGCAGATTGGTTTCTATCCATGCACATCAGAAATCTACATGACCAAATATCATGTTGCCTGAAGCAAGTAAACAGTTGGGCATGTAGAACTTGGAGCTGGTAGCCTGAATGGGCATGTCTGAGGCCTTTGTTTTGATCCAGAATAGTTCACAATGTTTGGATGTTTAAGGATAGCCTGCTCAATACATTTTTAAAACAATCTTTTCTCTCTATTTGTTCCATCGTCCTTCCTTTCACATTGCGCTCTATACATCTCCGCAGTAGCTATCGTGAAGCATGTTCTTTTGGACACAATCCATGTCTCTGATGCTTTCTTCTTGACCCCTACTTCCCATCTCTCCAAGGTGGAGACTGATGCTGCCGGAAGCCCCAGACAAGAATGAGCAAAAGCCTGTCCAAGGAGTGCAGCTGAGCTCAAAATGCCAATTCAGAGTGGGATATCAGCCCAGATTCCGCTTCTGCAGCTACTAATCTAATTACGTTAGGATTCAGGGTCCATCTCTTAAATTAAGCTGCTAATTTGATCTGCTGCAGAAGCAAGCATACATTTGCTAAATATACAAATGAGCCTTTACGTACTAGCTAGTTTTGAGCATGCACCAATCAATTAATTGCACTAACAAGACCAGTATTGAAATTTGCAACACCGTAAACCAATTTTGGACTGGAATGCATGTCAATTATCCATTCAGTTTATCAGTTGCTGAATAAGTTTTGTTTTGGAAGTTTAGATGACCAGCTGTTGGATCAGACATGTTAAGGATCAGTTTTAAATTCAGTTTACGGGTTGTTTCAATAGTTGGAAGTCATATGATTGGCGGTGTAATATATTGGATCTAGTATTAAACCATTGAAACTACAGGTTAATGTGTTCATAACTGCAAGTCTGTAAAAGGTCAGTCTTGTGCTATCTATCAGTTTTGAGAGGCATCTATTGCATTTTGCCAAGGAGCAAGTAGCAGTTTTTTTGTACTAAAAAATAAGAGGGTCAGTTATTTCCAGTTTTTGTCTGACCTGAAGCCAGGGTTTATAGGCAGGTGAACTTCCATAGCGAATGAACTTCCCATAGAAGCAGCAGGTGTTGCACTGTCACGTGGGTTACTAAGTGTGTCATGCTTCAGAAAAAGAAGTATAAAGTAAAGGTTGAGCCAATATTCTCCAATATACAGAAAAGCTATTCAGCAGAAAATATGTTCTACTTCAGGGGTTGCACTTATTATGAAAGGAAAGCAAGATGAGGATATGCTTTGCGCATTGAGTCTCCAGCTGACTTGAGGAAGGCAGAGAATTTACATCTTGCAGCTTTAAAGGGATGCTGATGCCCATTAGCAGCAGAATAATACTTGCCGCGTGATGTAATATCCCTGCACCTTATAAACAGCATATTTTCCAATAGACTGTGAGCAAACCCAGTGGCTAATATTACTAGAAAACTTCCTGTAGCACTGCTAACAAAGAGTCAGAGGATGCACTACTTTATAAGGTCAGGAACATTATACCATGTAAAATTTAGGTGTGTTCCTTAACGCGACAAGGTTAATTGCTGTCATGTAAACACTGGGTTTTGTATGGAGGTTAATTTGGGGAAGGCAGGCATCCTGCATCTGCTGTTTGTATTCATGGAAAGTTATACATTTTTTTTCTTTAAAGGTGCATGTAATACCTAGATGTGATAAAGTAGTGTGATGGACAGGGAATGCGTGACAGGCAAATCTCCCATGGATGTGCCGTTTTGAGAGTGTGGGAATATTATACGGTGTAAAACAGAATGGGGGTAATTTGAACCTAAACTTTCTGGCAGGAAGCTGAAGGGAGAGGGTAAATTTTCCCTCAGCCCCCCCCGCCTCAACAATTTTATACCCATTCAATTGAATCGTCATGCATTGGTGGAGAGGAGCCTGAACTTGGTACCTTGTGCTTCCAATAGACTCTATGAAAATGCTTTTTGGAGAATGCAATCCATCCCACTTGGAATCAATTGCCAATCCCTAGTAAAAATTTGGGGCTTCTTAAACCTCTTAGCTGGCAAATTCTGCTAAGGATTACAAGCCCCCTTGATTTAGCAGGTCGGATAGAAGATGGGCCCACAACCACCCTACCATCAGAATTTAAAAAGCCACAGCAAATGGGGAATGAGTCCTGGAGTAAGCAGGTACTGCCCTAAATTCCTGTTTCCTTTCCCTCCCCGCAAAAAAATTTAGTTCCATATTATCAGGCTTTGTAGCAAAACAATCTCGGTAAAATAAAGCAAGTCAGTGATTAACGCAGACTGAAATTTCCAAACAGTTTACTAACCTCTAATTGACCTCAGCAATTTATAACCAGCTGCAGTAACCAGAACTTGCAGAGAGTAATTGAGCCTTAAATGCACAGACCTGATTAACGGCTGAACAGAATAACCATACTTCAGATCCCAGACTACCTATGAGCAACACCAACACCACAGGAGATCTGCTAGTGTTGATGAAAGTGCTGCATCTACTGTGTCTGTTGCACTTGAAAGTATCACACTTGCACCTGATTATTTATCTCAAATATCATATTGGCAAAACATTTTTAACTGAGCAATTTTGAATAAGTGCATACAACCTTGTTAAACACTGCACTTCTTTTACACCAGTAATTTTGTCTACACTTAAAACTCCAAGTATACCCATTTAACAAGCAAATCTCCTGTCTGTTTCACTGCTCTATTCAGTTATATTCACCCTCTACAAGCAGGAGCAGAATTTTTTTCACGTGCACGAGATATCATAACATTTTCATTCTGGACAGCTAGAAGTCCAGCTATCTCCACTGTCACACTGAGAATTTGAAATTGGGAAGTGACAGTCTCACATGGTGTATGTAAATTCCCTCTCAAATTAAGCTCAGATGGTGTAGAATTGGGAAAATCATAATGTTAAGATTCAATGCCACTTGATAATAGGAGCTGCAACGAAGGTTGAAACTTTACAATTCCTGACCCCAGCCACCTCATTGTCGACTGCTTGTCTATCGCTTCACCATTTTCTACTTCCCTCCCAAAATAAATTTTAACCAGACCTTTAAATAGTTAACAACTTGTTGGCAAGCAACCTTTTTTTTATTCTTTCATGGGATGTGGGCATCGCTGGCAAGGCCAGCATTTGTTGCCCGTCCCTAATTACTTGACAACTGCATGGCTTGCTAGGCCATTTCAGAGGGCAGTTAAGAGTCAACCACATTGCTGTGGATCTGGAGTCATATGTCGGCCAGACCAGGTAAGGATGGCAGATTTCCTCCCTTAAAGGACTCTGGTGAATCAGATGGGTTTTTATGACAATCAATGATAGTCATAGTGTCGTGAAACTGAGACCAGCTTTTAATTCCAGATTTTTTTTAAATTAATTATTTGAATTTATTAGTTGAGTTTAAATTGCACCAGCTGCCATGGTGGGATTTGAACCAGTGTCCCCAGGACATTAGCCTGGGTCTCTGGATTACCAGTCCAGTGACATTACCACTACCCACCGTCTCCCTTGAGGGGGAGGGGATCCTGATTGGCCAACGCAATTTTGTCAGGAGATCAAGGGAGTCTCTGGGTAGACGGGTGGCCGAAAGAGAGAGCTTACCCTCCACCAACCTGAGGAAATAATCCCAACGATTATTTCATCAGCAGCTTGCATTTATATAGTGCCTTAGAACATCCAGTTAAGATATGGGTAGCAGAGCTTTGTATGAGCTCAGTTTTACAGAGGGTGGAAGGTGCGCTAATTCAGATATACCTATGATTTAATTAACTAATAGTCATTTTTGTGTGGCGTTTCTCACAGGGAGTCGAGTGTAATCTTTAGTTGCTGTGGGGTTAGAGGGTGAGTTGGAGAGTGTGGAAGTTTATATAGGCTGTCTTCATCATAGATGTGAACATTAAAATGCAAAAAGTTGACAGTATTGAGGGCAGCATTGTAAGCAGTGGAAGTTAACATTATAAAGATATATTGATAGATTAAATGAATGGGCAAAACTGTAGCATAGGGATTTCAATGTGAGGATAGAACAGAGTATTTTTGAAATGATGAAAAGCTAGAAACAGTGGCGGTCCAAAGAGATTTGGGGGTCTGGGTACATAGGTCATTAAAATGTCATGAACAGGTACGGAAAATAATTAAAAAGGCTAATGGAATGCTGGCCTTTATATCCAGAGGAATAGAATACAAGTGGGTAGAAGCCACGCTTTAGCTATACAAAGCCCTGGTTAGATCACACCTGGAGTCCTGTGAGCAGTTCTAGGCACCACACTTTAGGAAGGATATATTGGCCTTGGAGTAGGGTGCAGCGTAGATTTACCAGAGTGATATCTGGACGCCAAGGGTTAAATTATACAAACTAGAGTTGTAGTCCCTGGAATTTAGAATTGAGCAGTGAGTTGATTGAAGTTTTTAAGATATTGAGGGGAACTGATCGAGAGAAACAATTTTTGCTGGTTGGGGAGTCTAGACTAAAAATTAGAGCCAGACCTTTCAGGAGTGAAATTAAGAAACACTTCTGCACACCAAGGTTGGTAGAAGTTCGGAACTCTCTGCAAATGGCAGTTGATGCTAGAGCAATTTTTAATTTTAAATCTAAGATTAATTTTTGTTAACCAGAAGCATTAAGGGGTATGGGCAAAGGTGGGCATGCACAAGAAATAGGAGCAGGAGTAGACCGTATGGCCCATCGACCTGCTCAGCCATTCAATACGATCATGCTGATCTTAGACTTCAATTCCACTTTCCTGCCCGCTCATCATAAATCTATCTCGGCCTTAAATGTATTTAATGATGGAGCATCCACACCCTCTGGAATAGAGAATTCCAAAGATTCACAACCCTTTGAGCAAAGTAATTTCTCCTTATCTCAGTCCACATCCTGTGTCCCCGTGTTTTAGATTCCCCAACCAGCAGAAACAGTCTCTATGTCTACCCTTTCCAGCCCTTTCAGAATATTGTATGTTTCAATGAGATCACCTCTCGTTCTACTAAACTCCAGAGAATACAGGCCCAATTTACTCAGCCCCTCATGATAGGACAACCCGCTCATCCCAGGAGTCAATCTAGTGAACCTTCGCTGCACTGCCTCCAATGTAAATATATCCTTTCTTAAATGTGGAGACCAAAACTGCACACAGTATTCCAGATGTGGTCTCAGCAAAACCTTGTACAATTGTTGAAAGACTTCTTTATTCCTGTACTCCAATCCCCTTGTAATAAAGGCCAACATGCCATTTGCCTTCCTAATTGCTTGCTGTACCTGCATGTTAACTTTCTGCGTTCTTTGTACAAGCAAACCCAAGTCTCTCTGAACATTGACATTTTCAAGTTTCACATCTTTTTTTTTAAAAAAAATTCTGCTTTTCTATTCTTATGATCAGAGTGAGTAACTTCACACTTTCCCACATTATACTCCATTTGCCATCTTGTTGCCCACTCACTTAATCTGTCTATATCTCTTTGCAGCCTCTCTGTGTCCTCCCCACAGCTTACTACCTATCTTTGTGTCATCAGCAAACTTAGATACATTACTCTGTGTCTCTTCATCTAAGTCATTAATATAGAGTGTATATAGATGCAGCCCCAGCACTGATTCTTGTGGAACTCCAGTATTTGTATGGAGTTAGGTCACAGATCAGCCATGATCTCATTGAATGGCGGAACAGGCTTGAGGGGCTAAATGACTTCCTCCTGTTCCTATGAAGTATGGGCAGATGTTATTTTTTTGGCATGATAGATAATCAGCGATGGCATTAACATTGCAATCAGGGTGACGTTTTTGAAATGTTAAAAAGCAAGACAGAATTAATATTAAATGTGATAAAGCACTTTCGAACATGTGCTTTAAGGACAATCCCAGATTTGAAGGTTTTTTTTTTTTGCTCGCTTCTAATTTCTTGAATTGTACAATGCAATCACTAAGCAAACTCTGTGTTGTTACTGCTCATTTTTCTATGTTTTTTTTCAGTTATGGCATTTGACAAAATGAATGGGGAATGTAATTAAAATTTGAAATTCCTGTACTGCCAGTCGCTAAACCTTGGGTCTCATTATTAAGTCATCTTCGAGAAAATACCTTGAAATTCTAACAAAGGCAAAAAAAAAATGGAAACATTGGTTTCCAATTTGACCGTATTGTTCCCTAAAAGGGAAGTATGAATTCTATTTTAGCACAGCCCTAAAACCTCCGGTCATTTCTTTGCACAGCAATTAGCTTCTATGTGTGAAAGCTGCTTTCAGTTTCCATAGCGCTTTAGGATAATTGCCTTATTGTATGTTATTAGTATATTTTTTATTCTGAATGCCTTTTCTTATCTTAGTGTTTGAATGGAACCTGTGATACTGACTGTGATTAATAGCTTTCAGGCCAGCTTGCTGAAAACAATAGTTCACCCAAGTCTCTCAGTCGAAATGTGTCACAAGTACGTCAAAACTATTCCTAATCGTATTGTGTTTTTCTTTGAGATGGTACAGTAACTGCATACATAAGGATGCATGTAATAAATTATTATATTAACTCAGTCAAACAAAAGGTGCCCTGTAATTTGTGAAATAAGTTCCTGTCTTTTCAGCTGTCTTGTTGCCTCAGGACAAAATAGAACTTACGAAATGCTGTTGGCGTCATTACTTTCGCATACTATAAGGAAGAGGAGATATTGCAAAATGAACCTATTTTTCTCTCTGAAGCACCAAATATATCAGTACACTAGTTTAAAAATAGGGACATAGCAAGGAACATTGGAACAAGAGAAGGCCATTCAGCCCCTCGAGTCTATTCTGCCATTCTATTCGATAATTTTTTAAAAGCCTGCCAGAAAACCCCGAATCTGTCTGAAGTTCAGAAACTGCTGTTCATGATGTCAGAATCTGTCAGCTGTGAAACTGACTTGAGATTATAAAAAGAACTGATCAACCATCTGCTGAGCATTCCCACTCTCTGCAACTGTCAAAGAGCGAGAGAGGGGGGAGCGCGGGAGAGAGGGGGGAGCGCGGGAGAGAGGGGGACAGAGAGCGGGAGAGAGGGGGACAGAGAGCGGGAGAGAGGGGGACAGAGAGCGGGAGAGAGGGGGACAGAGAGCGGGAGAGAGGGGGACAGAGAGCGGGCGAGAGAAAGGGGGACGGAGAGCGGGCGAGAGAAAGGGGGACGGAGAGCGGGCGAGAGAAAGGGGGACGGAGAGCGGGCGAGAGAAAGGGGGACGGAGAGCGGGCGAGAGAAAGGGGGACGGAGAGCGGGCGAGAGAAAGGGGGACGGAGAGCGGGCGAGAGAAAGGGGGACGGAGAGCGGGCGAGAGAAAGGGGGACGGAGAGCGGGCGAGAGAAAGGGGGACGGAGAGCGGGCGAGAGAAAGGGGGACGGAGAGCGGGCGAGAGAAAGGGGGACGGAGAGCGGGCGAGAGAAAGGGGGACGGAGAGCGGGCGAGAGCGAGCGGGGGAAAGGGGGACGGAGAGCGGGCGAGAGAAAGGGGGACGGAGAGCGGGCGAGAGAAAGGGGGACGGAGAGCGGGCGAGAGCGAGCGGGGGAAAGGGGGACGGAGAGCGGGAGAGAGCGAGCGGGGGAAAGGGGGACGGAGAGCGGGAGAGAGCGAGCGGGGGAAAGGGGGACGGAGAGAGGGAGAGAGCGAGCGGGGGAAAGGGGGACGGAGAGAGGGAGAGAGCGAGCGGGGGAAAGGGGGACGGAGAGCGGGAGAGAGCGAGCGGGGGAAAGGGGGACGGAGAGAGGGAGAGAGCGAGCGGGGGAAAGGGGGACGGAGAGAGGGAGAGAGCGAGCGGGGGAAAGGGGGAGAGAGAGCGCGAGTGGAAAGAGGCACAGAGAGGGGGCAGAGACAGAGGGAAAGGGGGACAGAGAGAGAGTGATCAAGATCACTCCTGACAGAATGACATCTATCCGGTATCCTCCGCATTGCTACAAGAAGCGTGCAGGCAAACATTGACTACTTGTGCAAGCAAAAAAATGCCAGTTATCTGACTAAATCGGTGTCCAACATAGTGACCAGAAAGTAATTTAATAAATCTTCTCATTGAAAACTTCTTCACAAAAATGCACCTTTGTTGTTTTGATTAATAGCAAGATAAATTTTAATGCTTTTATCTTTCTGAAATTGTCTCACCGGCCCCCATGTAAGATAAAAATTGTGGCCCCCCACGTGAAAAGGTTGGACAACCCTGTTCTAGACACTCCTATCAAAGGAAATAGCTATTGCTAGCTTATTAACTCCTTTAATCATCTTAAACACCTCAATTAAATCACACCTTGATCAATACTTCAGAGGGCAGCTTAAAAAATGCATTGAAATGGTGCTGCCAAAATGTGCCCTCAAGACTAAAAGTAACGTTGGGGGAGAAAAAGCAAAAGCATTTACTGAAAAGAACAAAGGTGCAACAAGTATTTAATGCTGCTTGGGAGTGAAAGGATGCTTTAGTAGCACATTCTAGTTGCTTGTGTGAGAGCATTAAATATTTCCCATTTTCTTGCTAGCCTTTCTGGGGCTGAATTTACATTTGAGCAGATAGTCAAATGGGGAGTGAGGACAGTATAATTGTGCTGTCTACCTGCAGTCCTTGCCAAGAGGCTGGGGACCATTTTAATGGTCGAGTCTTATTCCTATTCACATGCCAACCTGGTCACTGCTGGCTTAGTGCTCGCATGCTGTTATGTGGTCCAGGTGGGGGTGGGTGCAGCTGGTGGCAATGAGAACTTCTTTCAAAAAGTATACTTTAGTCATAGGGCATGAGGTGCCTCACAACAGTTGCCATTTCAGGTTATATTTACAATGTACATTTGCATTACATGTCAAACATTCTCTGAGAATACAGGTGGCAGTGAGAAATCTGCCAGCTCCTACAGGAGTCGAGGTGCAAGAAAAGACTTTGATTGTCGGCAGCACGCCAGCATGAGTCAGCCTGGTACTCTAAGTCCTGGCGGGGGCCAGAGGCTTGTCTGCCCATCGGTTCCTCAAAATTGCCTTGGGGTCCTATATAGTCAAAGTAGTCCGATTTACATATCTTAGGTGGTCCAAGAGCTCTGAATTCCTGAGTCTGGCTTCTTGCGTATTCCCCGCTTCCTTCACCCAATCATTGGCAGCTGTGCTTTCTGTTGTCTAGGCCTCGCTCTCTGGAATTCCCTCCCTAAACCTCTTCAACTCATCCTTAAAGACCTTCCTTCAAACCTATCTCTTTGACCAAACATTGTCAGCCTCCCAATATCTCTTCCCTTGGCTCAGTGTCAATTTTATCTGATTTTATTCCTCAGTGGGCGTTTTACTACATTTAAAAGTGGTATATAAATGCAAGTTGTTGTTGCTCACATACTTTACACCGACTCTTTTGACCCAACCTCTCAAAAACACCTCCTCTTCCTCCAGTGTGATGCTTCCACTATGACCACAGATCTCCTGACCTATCTGTGTGACACTGCCACTTTTAGTGCTGACCACTTGTGACCACGAGGTTAAGACTGCCTCCGATCCATTTCATTTTGCCTTGCAGACAACCAGAGCGAGGAGACTTATCTTGTTGCTCTTAAGTTGAATTGAAACCCATGAAAGGAAGGCATGCAAACCCACTGACTCATTGAAAACATGGGGGAAAAAAACTGTTGCAATATTCCCATCGCAGAAATTTTCCTCCAAGGCTTTTAAAATGCATTGCACAATGTTATTTGCATATCATAAAATCAGACAAAATATGTCAGGACGGATTTGAAAATCAGGATTGCAATACACTCCTTTTAAGATACAAGCTTTCTCACTAGTAAATCTATGATTGTGGATATTCTGCTCCGATATTCTGAAACAAACAGCATCGTATCTTAATTGAATCACATTAAAGAGGGTTGGATTATGTTGTCATTTTTAGAACAGATTGAAAACTGCTGGGGGAAAAAAGCCTGGACTAATTATGCAGTATCTATAGATTTTACTTTGCAAGCTGAAACAGGAAACCACTAAATCTTCCAGTCTTCTGATTCGAAAGTAATTTGGAAATGAAACCTATTATTCTTTTCTGTTTTGAAGTTGCCATCTCATTTTACAAGGAAATAATAAGTGATTGGACCGTATGTTTGTTTCTAGTTGAATAGTTAAAGGCCAGGGATGCAATCAATTTTATTTTGGCTGGAAACTTAATTTTCTGTGTCCGGACTGGGTTATAGTCACCTCAGCTACATGGGTCCAAATTTTTTTGCCCTTTTTGTTTCATCCCCAAATGATTGATAGCACTTGTAGTGGGTATCCTATGTGCTTGCAGCAAGCTTGTTGTCGAGCAGAAAGGAATGAACAGTGATTAATCTGTTAACTCTGTTTGGCGCAGTGCCCTTTTGGCTTTTGCTGTTTTGCAAGGGTACACAAGAGCCATGGTTTTTTTTAAAAAATGGATTAACAAATTAAAAACTTCACCATAGAGAGAGAGAGAAGAACAAATATCACTTACAAGAAGCAGTGGAAAGTTGTGATTGTATTTGGAGCAACTTCATTCTGCCCTTGAGCAGACTTGTTTTAAATTGTTTTGTATGCAGTCTGTGTGCCATGATTCTTTATTTGCTGACATACTGAAAATTTACATGTTCCTTTATCCATTATGAAACACTGAATCTGTTCATGTGCAGTTAGTTTCCTCATGACTGCAACTTGGCACAGTGCCAGCAATCTGAGTCTGTATGATGTAAATTGTGAGCTGGGGCATAAAAAATGCATTTGTAGTTGGAAAAGTGTAAACAGATTGGAAAATTAAGTAAAACAAGCGGGTGATTAATTGTCTTCAGATTTCCCTCTGCAAATTGTTTCTTTTTCTCTGGTCTCCCTAATGAATCCATCAGTACATTTCAAAGTACTTGTTATAATATTTTATTCCTTGCGCTGAATAATAGTTTCACAGATAGGCTACGAAACAATATGTGCTTCTCCCAGGGTGACCTTTTAGGAAATGAATAGTTTTATTGTCTGTCCTGTTTCTGTGACTGAAACAACAGTGTGGTTTATTAATATGACTCATGGTACAAATGAAATAGGCCTCAAAAGATTTTATTTGTTTTTATCCTTTCTAATCAGTTGTTTGCAGTCATGTTCCTGCTTTTCTGATGAGCTGCCTGGTGTGGTATCTCGATTAACTATGCTGCTTGCACAGAGTTCTGAATGGGTTTCTCTTTGAACGCCACAAAGTGTTAATTGAGAGGAGAGTGGCTGCATCAGCGGTGTCGGACTGGGGTGTGTCTTTTCCCGTCTGCGATGTTGGAAGGATAACACTTTGTGTGTGAGTGTGTGTGCCTGCACCGTCCTGCTTTCACTACCTGCCTTTCCTCGCTGCATCCGAAGACACAAAGTGGCCAGATTCGGAGGAGTAGCAGTTGGAGCTGAGTTTTTGGACACCGGGATTTATCAGGGTAAGTTTTTCAAATAAATGCCCGTCAGAGCATGGACGGCCAGTCAGCAGTGTAAAGATTCTACGCTTCAACACTTGATGAGATGAGGTGTAAATTCTTTTACTTAAGATAAGTGAGATTGAGAAATGAAGATCTGCACTTGCAGTGTTGTGTTAATAGGCTGTGTTGTATTCTCACACATGACTGCAGGACGATTTTTTTAAATTGGAAGTGTGTGATTGGCTTCAATTGTCAGAAAGACTCTCCTCAGACCAGGGTGCGAGTCCCTCCCTTTCGTCCTTCTCAGCAGGTGGCACACCAGTAATGGAGAGGTGGTCTTGTAACTTAGTCTTGGGGATCTGCCAGTGCTGTGCTTCAGCTGGTCACAAGGGGGCACATAAAGGTGGCCCTGTTTAATTGGAACTCCCTCACGGGACGATACCTGTGGTCGGGTGGGGATGGGGGGTTGAAATTGGTCTTTGGCCAATGGGTGGCAGTGAATCAGCACTCTGTTTTTCATCCAGCCCGACTTCAATATCACTACTGTCTGGGATTAATTTCTCCCCATATCCAGTCTCTGCTTGTGTCCCTGCACCCCAGGATCGACATGCACTCCCAATGTGGGGGTGCCACCTTGCGGAGAATGGAAAAGTTGACCATTTAGAAATCTTAGTCCTACTTGTAGCCCTTGTGAAGTTTTCCTTTAACAACTGGATGTGCTTGAAGCCTTAACAATTCACCAGTCTGAAGGGGAGAAGAGGGAGAGAATGAGGAAAAGAAAAAGACTGGGAGAAATGCATAAAGATACTTTAAATATTTAATTGTAATATTTTTAGTGTTGACCCTGAGTTGAGTTTTAAATCCCACATCCAGTCCATTACCTACTTCCACCTTCATATAATTGCTTACCAGTGGATCATTGTGTACCACTAGAAATCATAGAAAGTTTAAGGCACAGAAAGAGGCCACTTGACCCATTGTGTCTGCTGGCTGAAAAACGATCCACCTATTCTAATCCCACCTTTCAGCATTTGGTCCGTAGCCCTGCAGCTTACGGCACTTGAGATGCATATCCAGACTCCTTTTGAATGAGTTGATGGTCTCTGCCTCAACTACCCTTTCAGGCAGTGAGTTCCAGACCATCACCACCCTCTGGGTGAAAAAGATTTTCCTCATCTCCCCTCTAATTTTTCTACCAATCTCTTTAAATCTATGCCCCCTCGTCACTGACCTCTCTGCTAAGGTGAATAGACCCTTCACTTCCACTCTATCCAGGCCCCTCAAAATGTTGTACACTTCAATCAGATCTCCCCTCAGCCTTCTCTGTTCCAAGGAGAACAACCCCAGCCTATCCAATCTTTCCTCATAGCTGCATTTTTCCAGTCCTGGCAACATCCTCGTAAATCTCCGCTGTACCCTCTCCAGTGCAATTACATCCTTTCTGTAATGAGGTGACCAGAACTGCACACAGTACTCAAGTGGAGGCCTAATCAATGAGTTATACAGTTCCAGCATAACCTCCCTGCTATTGTATTCTATACCTTGACTAATAAAGGAAAGGATTCCATCTGCCTTCTTAACCACCTTATTGACCTGTCCTGCTACCTTCAGGGATCTGTGGACATTCACTCTAAGGCCCCTCACTTCCTCTACACTTCTCAGTATTTTCTCATTAATCATGTATTCCTTTGCCTTATTTGACCTACCCAAATGCATCACCTCACACTGCTCCAAGTTGAATTCCATTTGTCACTTTTCTGCCCATCTGACCAGACCAACAATATCTTCCTACAGCTATCCTCTTCGCTATCTACCACACGACCAATCTTTGTATCATCTGCAAACTTCTTGATCATGCTCCCTACATTTACGTCCAAATTGTTAATATATACCACAAAAAGCAGGGGACCCAGTACTGAGCCCCGCGGAATGCCACTGGAAACAGCCCTGCAGTTGCTAAAACTGCTGTCAACAATTACCCTTTGCTTCCTGCCACTGAGCCAATTTTGTATCCACTTTGCTGCATTTCCCTGGATTCCATGGGATTTTATTTTAGTAAACCATTCTGCCATGTGGGACCTTGTCAAAAGCCTTGCTAAAATCTATGTAGATCATATCAATGCACTACCCTCATTCGTCCTCCTTCTTACAACTTAAAAAAAATTCAATCAAGTTGGTCAGACAAGATCTTCCCTTAACAAATCCATGCTGACTATCCTTGATTAACCTGTGCCTTTCTAAGTGACAGTTTATCCTGTCTATCAGAATAGATTCCAATAATTTGCCCACTACTAAGGTTACACTGACTGACCTGTAATTATTCGGTCTATCCTTCACTGCCTTTTTAAACAGAGGTACAGCGTTAGTAATTCTCCAATCCTCCAGCACCACACCTGTATCCAGTGAGGACTGGAAAATGATGGTCAGACCCCCTGCTATTTCCTCTCTTGCTTCTTTTAACAGCCGAGGATACATTTCATCTGGCCCTGGTGATTTATCAACTTTCAAGGATGCTAATCCCATTAATACTTCCTCTCTCCCTATGTTTATGACATTCAATACTTCACACTCTCCTTCCTTAACTACAATATCTGCATCGTCCCCCTCTTCTGTGAAGACAGATGCAAAGTATTCATTAAAAACCGTACCAATATCTTGCGCTCCTGCACAAAGGTTACCTTTTTGGTCTTTTATGGGCCCTACTCTCTCCTTAGTTATCCTCGCGCCTCTGAGTTGAAGGTTCTGGGTTCAAATCCCAATCTAGGACCTGAACGCAAAAATCTATCTGACACTCCAGTGCAGTTCTGAGGGCGTGCCGTCTTTTGGATGAGACATTAAACCCTGTCTATCCTCTCAAATGGACCTAAAAGATCCACGGCAAAGAAGAGCAGGGGCATTCTTCCAGGTATCCTGTCCAATATTTATCTCTGTCGAGATCGCTAAAACAGATTATCGGGTCATTCTCGCATTGCTGTTTGTGGCAGCTTATTGTACACAAATTGGCAGCCATGTTTCCTACTTTACAACAGTGGCTATGCTTCAAGAATACTTCATTGGCGGTAAGCACTTTGGGATGTCCTGAGGTCATGAAAGGTGCTATATAAATGCAATTCTTTCTTTCGTTCTTTCTTTCATTCTTACTCTGTCCTACAACCCTATCTCACCCGTATTTAAAAAAAATAATTTTGTTGGGATTTGGGCATCGCTGGCAAGGCCAGCATTTTTTGCTCATCCCTAATTGCCCTTACTGGCTTGCTAGCCCATTTCAGAGAGCAGTTAAGAGTCAACCACATTGCTGTGGGTCTGTAGTCACATGTAGACCAGACCAGGTAAGGATAGCAGATTTCCTTCCCTAAAGGACATTAGTGGACCAAATGGGTTTTTACGACAATCGATGATAGTTTCAAGGCACCATTACTGTGACTAGTTTTCAATTCCAGATTTTTAATTCATTTTTGCTGCATTGGTGGGATTTGAACCCAGGCCCCCAGGGCATTAGCCCTGGCCTCTGGATTACAAGTCCAGTGACATTACCACTGACACCTCCTCCCCATTATTGTCAGTGAATCTCTCATCTGTGCCTTTATGATCTCCAAGCTCAACCTCTCCAGCAGTCAGCCTTCTGGCTCCTCTTATACAAGGTCCTAGCTCATGCTTCACGCCCACCCAATCCCACACTGGATAGTACTCACCCATCAGCCCTCTCTTCACCAACCCATACTAAATTCCTTGTACCCAGGGTGTTAAGTTTAAAATCTTTCACTTTGTTGACCATTTACATTTACTTCACTCCATTACCTTGTGCCATTCAGTTTCTCTAATCTCTTCCAACCCTACACTTGGGTCTGGTCATCTACCCTCATCTCCATCCCCACAGCTACCTTGCCATTCCTTCCCCTCTCCCCCAATCCACTATTGGTGGCACCCAGTGTAATCTGGCGCAATATTCACAAACTCATTAAAATTGTCCCCAGTTAGGGTTGCCAACTCTAACTGAGAGTATTCCTGGAGATTTGGTCACGTGACATTTGATAGTCACACTCGATCACATGACTCTCACTGCAATTTCCAAATGTCATTGCAGTTACTATGTAAAGGTTGGGTTCCCGGTAGCTGATTGCGGTGAACCTCAGTTGCAATGGCGAGGTCAGAAGCTGATTAGCTGCAAGCGATGCCAGTCTAGATGGTATGCATATGCACTTTGAACAATCTTTTCTCCCATGTTGCTGGCAGCAACATCCAGGAGGTGTGAGTTTGGCCACCCATGGCTATGTTGAGATGTCAGGTCTTGGAAAATATAGAGAAGGTGAGCAGGAACTGTAATTGTTGAACAAAGTCTGCCAAGTATGTAAACAACGTGTGATGGCATGACATGGCATGAAATTGCAAAAGATTTATTCCTTTAAATGGGGCAGCATTTCTTGAAGTGCCGACATAGACTAAGGGCGGTGTTGATTTTTTTTTTTAATATGAGCATCGCTGGCATTTGTTGGCCATCTTTAATTGCCCTTGAGAAGGTAGTGGTGAATAGCCTTCTTGAACTGCTGCAATCCGTATGGTGTGGGTACACCCACAGTGTTTTTCTTCTGTAGTGGTTTGATATAACTGAGAGGCTTGCTCGGCCATTTCAAAGAGCAGTTAAGAGTCAACCACATTGCTGTCGGTCTGGAGTCACGTGGAGGCCAGACCAGGTAAGGACAGCGGATTTCCTTCCCTGAAGGGCATTAGTGAACCAGACTGGTTTTTAATGACAGTCAGGTAGTTTCATGATCATTATTAATGAGACTGGCAATTTTTAATTCCAGATTTATTAATTAATTGAATTTAAATTCACCAGCGGCTGTGGAGGAATTTGGATTCCTGTCTCGTGCATTAGTCCAGGCCTCTGGATTACTAGTCCAGTGACATTACCACTACGCTCCCGTCCGCACCGTGATGTACCATATATCCACTAGAATTGCCTTGAGTTTGAATGTAGCCACCTACCCTGCTGCCAGGCATTGGCTTTCTGCCTTTGTTTCATTTCATTTCCTGCATCCACAACCATTCAGATCCCATAATCTTCAAGGTAATGGAGAAGTAATCGACAACACCCATTGATCTGTCATGTCCGTTACATAGGGCTGAATTTTAAAGCCGCTCCGCTGTTGGGACCATTGGCGGGCGAGCAATGAAGATCGGCGCGGTGGAGGTCTGCCACTGACCCCGCCTGCGACAGGCCCTGTGCCGATCTTGGCGGCTGCGAGGCCTCGTGGCAGCCACTGCTCGGTGATGGGACCCCTATTTAAATATGGAAAGTACTTTACATACCTGAATTAATGAAGGGGTAAAGGGCAAAGTTCCCGAACTTTGGAGGGGGGAACGGGCAAATTCTAAATATTCGCATCCTGGTGGGGGGAAAGGGCACGAATGGCCGAAAATGCCATTGGGAGGCTAGGAAAATGCATTCAAACATCGTGCAATTATGTTTTGGTGCAACGTGACTAACCTGGCCCTTTAATTTTTAAATGTCCATGAAGGGTTGTAAGCCCTTTAAAAATGGCGCCAGTGCATTGACGACGGACACAGTTGCCTGCGATGGCTCGCCCGTCCTCTCCACGTGATCGCGGGGGGTGGGCGCTGCGGCTATGCAAATGAGCCGCCACATTTGAAATTGCGGTGACCGTGTGGGCGGGGTGCACTTTTTTTTTTACGTCTGCTGCCTACGTCGACTCTTAAAATGCAGCCCATAGCGTCAGCTGATGAAAACCAACATCCCAGGATCTCTTCCTGTTTGCTTTTTACATACATAAGAGGAGATTTAGAAAGGGTTGGAGGTTATTATATATCTGGGGGTTAACCTCTAGATAGTTTTCACAGGTTTGGTGTCTTGGGCTACAAACTGTAAGTGAGCCCTTGCATCTGATGATCAGGAGTGTGCCATTTACCTGCTCAATATGTAGGTAATTTGTGACGTGCCCAGGGATTGAGCAGATAAAGCTCCCACTCTATATTTCAGCTTACTCGTTATATCAAAATGGTTGAATAAACTTTCCTCTTAACCAGACCTTACTCTATAAATAACCAAACAAGCTTATTAAATGGATATGTTAAATGGATAATTGAAGAGTAGAATTGCCACATTGTCGATTTACAGTAGTTACGGGTTTCTTGGAGGATAAACGTAACAGTTATATCTGCTGTGCTAAGCATCTATGAGTACTGGATGTAGCACAAGTTCCTTGAATGCAATCTTACGGTGGACAGAGGAAGAGCATACGAGTGCGTTCAGCACTAATATCACCAGTAGTAACTATTATGTTGATGTATTGTAACTGTTTGTGCTAATATAGTTCGACAGTCTCATTCTCTGTTCCATCACACTGTCTGAAGCTTTGCACCATGCCTTATTCAGCTGGATAGTCTTGGCTGCAGGTTTCTCCATGGTTAAAGCTACATGCCACCCTCTGTCCCACTGGTGGTTTGTTTACACAGGGCAAGGCTCATCTTCAATCTGAGACAGAAGAGGAATCAGGTTATTGAAAGACCATTGAGAGCAACATCAGAACTTGGGGTCCCTGAACTATGTCCAATGCTCAGTTGGTTAATATTCTTGTAGCCTAGTTGTTTTTGCTGTCATTATTTTGAGCAGTGGCAGAATCCCTAACATCCTGCATCTGAAGGCGCTACACATGACTAATAATAATCTAGAGTGGTATCTTGACACAGATACTGGTGATAGCAAAAAAATAAAGATTTATTCAACTTATAGTTCACAGGGGTTCTTAACAAACTTCAAGTAAAAAAAAAACTTTATAAATGATGTAGTCGCAAAATGTACATAATGCCACTTTAACACAACTTTAAGACGTATACGAAGTAGCCAGAAATGCTTTAAAGTAATAACTTACATCTGTGCATGTCTTATCCTTCGCATATTAATATGAAATAAGAATATAAGTGCAATTTGTAAAGGTATGGGTGGGGATAGGTGAACCCGCAGCTCGCTCTCTCTCTCTCTCTCTCTCTCTCTCTCTCTCATAATATATATACAGTATTTTTAAAGTTGTGATCTCCTAATCTCTTGTTGTGACTCTTCCATTTGCTTTGACTTTTTTCATAATGTACCAGACTTTTCAATGCTGCTGCTCACTTCTTTAGTTTGTGAGGCAGATTTTAATTCGGCCTCCAGTTGTTTTTTTGTACAGCTTTCTAGAGAGAGAGATAAAAAAAACTGCAACAAATCGGCCAGCTGATTTATATTGCTTTCAAATATTTTTGTAAGTTTTGTGGCAACAGTTGTTTTGAAAGCAGAACAATTTTGTTTTCCATGTTACTCCATCTGTCAGTTGTATGTAATTTAAAAATATTTTGATGGATTATCATTAATAAGTGATTTCCCTCCATTAGACTTTTTGAAAGTATGCATGTTGGACTAATCCTTGCACTGAAAACACTCAATTGTCACCATAATAACCCAGAAATGATTTAGTAGGCTTTCACCAAATTTAATAAGTTCATTTTATAGCGATATGCTAGAAGCCATCCATCAATCTGACTTGTGAATTTGTTGCATATTCCAGCAGTACCCACTGACTTGTCACCTCTGTAGATGCTAAGTGAGACTGGTTTGGAACATGATCTTGCTGAGCACGGGGGATGCGTCTTGTCTGTCCTTCTGAGGTTACTGATGTGACATCTCAATTATTCAAGTTCCTTCGCCTCACCAGACCTGCTCGAACTGTGTTAACATCAAACTGTTACTTCATTAAAACCCACAGGCCCCGAAAATCCAGAACGGGCTGGGACAGGAATGCATCAGGGGACCTCCATCACTGACTCTCAGGATCAGGTTAGGGGGGGGGGAGGGGGGGTTGGGGTGGAAGGAGGTTCTCTCAAATATGGACGCCTCACAAAGAGACTGGAAAGTTTGGCTGAAGATTGCCAAGCGCTAATTGCCCCTCCCCCCCCCACTACCAGATGCAACTTACAACTGCCTCCCTCTTTGAAAGGGGTCTCTTTTTATATTGAGCAACGCTTGCCGTTTGGGCCTGGGCCCCCCGCAAGGTGGGCTGCACAACCCCTGGTTGCCGGCAAGGTAAACTCTTCTCCGAGCTTTGGCTTCGTCTCTGGTCGATCCAGCAGCCTTTTAGCAAAGATACAGTGTCATTATGCTGAAAGGGACACAGATTTTCGGTGTGAGAGTTTAACCAAACTTGATCAGTTATGCTATGCTATCCTGCTCGGTATTCATTGTGTAATTAGATGCACTGGGCTGTTATTAATTTACATCATTTCTTAGTATGAAACCAAATTTATTTCCCAAGAAACTCAATCGGTTTAGCAATACTTTAGCCAGAAATGTTTAATTGACTCCTGCTGCTGCTGTACCTCAACAGTTAGCCATAAATCCGTCTGTGCAAAACAGTTTTTATTTACTCGATCTTCAGATGTGGGCAGTGCTGGCAGAACAATATTGTCAATCTCTGCTTCCCCAGACAGGGTGGTGGCAGGCCTTTTCCTTGAACTGCTGTAATCCGTGTGGTGATGGCACTTCTATGGTGTTCGGGAGGGAATCTTGGAATATTAACCCAGCGATGATGATAAATGACCAAATCTGATTGGTATGTGACTTGGAGGCGATGGTGTTTCTGTGAATGCCATTTCTCAGATGAAGACATTTTGACATCTATTTTGTCTTCCCATTACATTTAGTGAGCAAGCTCCCAATATGTTGGCATCCACACATTTTTCTTTAAGCAGGGGAGTATTTTATCACTCTACTGGTTGATTGAATAAAATTTATTTTTTTAGGCCAAGAAACAAAGTCCAGTTGTATTTAACATCCCTAAAAGATCAACAGAGAATGTAAACAGTCACTGTATTTTTCATATGCTTAGGTTAGCTGTTATGAGAAAAGTTTGAATCTAGATCTGCTCGGTTGCTTTTAAATACTGACTAATATAAATGGGAGATTGAATAAAGGTATTCAGATTGATGAGGGGTTTTGATAGAGTAAATAGGAAGAAACTGTTTCCACTGGCAAGAGTGTCGGTAACCAGAGGGTAGGGATTTAAGGTAAAAGAGGGGAGATGAGAAATTTTAATATAACAAATTACGATCTGAAATGCACTGACTGAAAGGGTGATGGAAGCAAATTCAGTAGTAACTTTCAAAAGGGTATTGGGTAACTACTTGAAGAGGAAACATTTGTAGGGCTATGGGGAAAGAGTAGGGGAGTGGGACTGATTAGATAGCTGTTTCAAAGAGTCAGCACAGGCACGATGGGCTGAATGGCCTCCGTCTGTGCTGCATGATTCTATATGGAACTTACTATATAATTCATGCAGCATTTAAAACTTATGGTAGTGCATGCCTCATGTTGACTTACCCCAGAAATGTCAGCTAACATTTTTGCTTGACTTGACATCAACACAGTGGAAAATGAGTTGAATTTCTAATTGTTCCCTAAACTGGTCAATTTCTGCTCGGGAGAGCAGGAATCACGTGGAGGGAGACCTGCGCTTCCCAGAATAAATGAACAGAAAAATTTCAGGTGAACAAACAGACACCATTGTAATGCGTGCTGCATGAATTAGGAATTCAAAGAGCTGGATTAATGTTCCATGATGCCAAGTAGGACCTCTGGCCCCATTATTGAGGAAATGGCACCAAGTGAATTTCTCAAACTAATTTGCAATCCTGCAGGCAAAATGATGATGTGTGCGTGGTGGGGCGGTGGAGGTGGGGTGTGAATGAATGCCCAGGATAATCTTATGATGGCCGCAGGTGATTTGAAGAGAAACTGGACATTTAAAAGGGATATGAAGATAAGCAGTCTCCAGCTGAACAAGGGACCAAATACCTTCATCTGCCTGCAGAATGATGGGGATGCATGGGAGCAGCAAAGTGTGGGGTTCCCACATGAAGAACAGCAGCATAATGGTAAGTGCTGCACCAAGATATTGCAGGAATGTGGGCCTACATTTGATTTGAGCTTGTTAGCTCCCATTCTTCGATCGAAATAGGTCAAAAAATGAATAAGCAATTTGGGATGGGTGATTTTTTTTTTTATTGGGATGTATCAGTGAACAGGCCAGCATTTATTGCCCATCCCTGATTTCCCTTGAGCAGGTGGTCATGAGCCACCTACCACTGAGTGTAGGTTATATCAAAGGGCAGTTAAGAGCCTGGAGTCACATGTAGGCCAGACCGGGTAAGGATGGCAGATTTCCTTGTTGAAGGACATTAGTGAACCAGATGGGTTTTTGTGACAATCCAGTGGTTTCATGATCATTATTAATTAATTGAATTTAAATTTCCCTAGCTGCCGTGGTGGGATTTGGATTCATGCCTCCAGTGCACTAGTCCAGGTTTCTGGATTACTAGTCCAGTGATACCACTATGATACTATCCCCCTTGATAAATGTGGCCAACAATCCAAAAACAAATTAACATGAAAAGGAAGAATGTGCAGGGTTATGGGGAGAAAGCAGGGGAATGGAATTGATCTTTCAGTGGGTGGTGCGGACACGATGGGCCGAATGGCCTCCTGCACTGTATCAATTCTGTGAAGAGGTAGGGATGAGAAAGGGGAAATACTTCAATCTTCTCATTCTATGTCTGATTGTCATTTTCTACTTATGGCCACACTAGGCCAAGCAAATGTTACAGGGAACAATGGGAGCAATTACAAAAAAACATCTCTGACATATTCTCATGAAGTGATATCACCCAAGAGCAAATCTTGGTTAGTTTATCACCTGAAGCTTGAGATGAGATTATTGTCACTGTGATCGCTCTGATGCATCCTTTATTGTATTTATTAACTTCAGAACTACTGTTTGCCATATTAGCATGTCACATTCTTTCATCTGATGTTTTAAAATGGGGCAGAATAAATAGGCTAGTACTGAAACAGGGCCAAGGGGAAATTTATGCAAACACATTGCTTGTACGTTCATACTGCAGCAATCGTTTGTAGGTCTGTTGAGGAGCTGCCTGTGAGGTTAGGAGGATTTTGTTTTGGCAGTGGGTGTTGTCAGTGAACATGCCGAATTTGCTGCAGTTCAAACATTCATGAAGTGGCCATCTGCCAAAAAAATTACTTATTTTAATCAAATTTTAAAAAAATATTTATGAGCACACGGGGTTGATGCTGGAATCGTGCTATTGTGCATGTCGGAGTTAACCCTTAAGTAGGTAGTAAAGTGTACAAGGTATTTATTGCTGACAATAGAATTTTGAGTGAACATGTAAGTGGCGACATTCATTATTTGTTCCTGATTTCAGTGGAAGTGAATCACCCTTTTAACGCTTGCGGTTTAATTGAATTGCCTTTTTGGTGTGGATAGATTCAGTGGGGTTGGAATTGGTGTCAGGCTTTAGTCCATAACAGGGGGATAGTGAATCAGCTACCTGTTTTACACCCACTGTGAAACAGTAAATCAGGAAGGATGTAAAGCGAGCTGTCAATTCACAATTGCCCCATAATGTTCTTGCCTCCCCAAGATGAATTTCTGCCTCTTGCTGAATTTGGTATTTTTGCCTTACAGAAACATTACAAGCGTAGTACCTTGATATTGTATTGCAGAGTACCTCTGATTAGTGATCTGATCTTGTTCATTATCATGACACCTGATGATTGGATCCATGACAGTTTCTGCTTTTCAGGTGTATTTACAGTGCAGAGTCCATTGGCTAGAGTTGGTTGTTAATTAAACCTCTTCCAGACATGTACAGTGCCTTCCGCCAAATTCAAGTGTCTTACATTAATTTCAAAAATGTTTCCATGAGATCCAGCAGACTTTCCTCCCTGGATTCACACTCAAGGAATACGAGGTGTCCACCTTTGTTCAGTGTGTCACGCTCTTGTTTCTGAGTCAGAAGATTTTGAATTCAATTTGCTGTGTTCAAATTGACTGCTGCGATTCGTATGTTACAACAGTGATTTCACTTCAAAAGTACCTCATTGGCTATAAAATACTTCGTGAGGTTCTGTGACCGTGAAAGGCGCTACATAAATGCAAGTCTTTGTTTACCTTTTTACAAAACTCCCTGCGTCTATGATTCTCACTGTGGCTTACCCCAGGATCAGTGGGTCCCAGCTCTGCATTGACGCTGCAAGTTTAATGTTGATGTGAAACAAAAACTGGCTTGACCAATGCCAAACTTGTAGTGTAAATGTCCCCTTGGAGAACATCATAATACTGTCGATCAATGAAAGATACATTTCAGCTAACAGATGCAAAGTTTTACATCTGGCATCCTTGCAATGTATTAGATTATGATTGAATTTATCCAAAAATGGATTTGAAGCTGTGGTCCTTTAATAACAATATTAAAGTTTATATAGCAGCACAAGATGTACACTGTTGCATCCTAAACCAGCACCTTTCCACCCCACCCCAGCATCCCCCCCAACTCTGCTCTCCCAGCCAACCCAGCACTTTGTCAAAACTGTTAATTGAACTACGACAAGACAGTGAACATTGGTCCCATGACTTAATATCTGCTTAAGTGTCAGTTCCTGGCTGATGATGCTCCAGTGAAACGCCTTGGGGTGTTTTGCTACATTTAAAGGGGCTATATAAATTTTAGTTGTTGTTACAATGCTGCATTTAAAGATGGTAGGTGGAACGGTGGGAGTCATTAAGCAGTAGTAGAAATTAATTTGTGTTCCAGTCTTGCACAAATATCATTATGATCATAACGTTGCTATTTAATCTTCAAATAGTTCATTGTTACAAGTTGAGGAACTAAAAGTTCCATTTTGCCATTTCTTTTGTGCTCTGCATGTTGACTGACAATATTGTACAAATGCAAAGATACTCAGCCCATTTTACTCGAGCCTTAACTTTAACACTTTTTTATTCAAGGTTATCAACAGTGCTCCACTTTCAAGGCAACAAATGGATCATCATTGTCCATCTGGAGAAATGCCAAGTTCTGTTCATTGTATAGCCACGGGTCATTTTAACCTTAATCCATGTCTGTAGGAAACTGACGGGATGGGATTGGCTGCCCGACAGATGGTAAAAAGGGGTGTAAAATGACAGCAGTCCCCTCAATTTCTGCCTCGGTGGGTGAGGTCAAAATTCTCCCGTCGTGTAATTCTGCCCTCAAACTGTTGCATTTCACTCGTTACCTGTTCACCAAACAGAGCTGAAGACTACAATTCAAAGTGGAGTGAGACTCTCCTGCCAGGGAGTCTCTCTCCAGTGTCCGGTCAGGTCCCAATCCAGGCTGCATTTACACTGTCGCTCCAGTGCGAAACAATAGCAGCAGAGACAAAGAAGCCATCACCGCCCTGCGCTGTTCTTTTAAAGCCATGATCCAGTTGAACTTGCTGGAAACAGCCGCGATTGTTATTTGGGCTCAGTTCTTGTGTCAAATGATCCTTCAAATAAGCACATAATAATTCCCGCGAGGCTGGAAATAATACGTTTTGAGTTGAGCCCTTTACACTTAGGAGCATAGGAACAGGAGTAGACCAATTAGCCCCTTGAGCCTGTTTTGCCCCACAGTTACATTGTGGGCTGATCTGTACCGAAGCTCTATTTACCTGTCTTTGCTCCATAATCCCTCAATGCCTTTACCCAACAAAAAATTATCAATCTCAGTTTTGAAATTATCAATTGACACCCTCCCCCCACACAGCTTCAACAGTTTTTTGTTGGGGGAGTGGGGGGGGGGTGGGGTGGTGAAGAGTTCCAGATTTCCGCTAACCTTTGTGTGAAGAAGAGCATTCTGACATCACCCCTGAATGACCTAACTGCAGTTTTACGATTGTGCCCTCTTGCTCTGGACTCCCCCACCCCCATGAGAAGCCATATTTGTGCCCTCTTTGACCAAGCTCTGCTTCTTTTACAAGGAAGCAAGTTTGTTTAAACGGGATCGATGTCATAATTTGTGTCTAATTGTGCAGATTAATTTCTGAACTCTTTGGATGCGGAGCCAATTCCACTAACCTTCCACATGCCGTGTGAGCCTAACTCGTTTGGATGTTTACTTGGTATTGTAAGAAAGTAGCAATTGTACAGTGAAAAGAAAACAGTGTTTATTTAAGAAACTGCCTTCAGAAGTACAAAGTGCTGTATGCTTTGCAGCTCTCCATTTAGAGAAAAGGATATATTGGTGTAATTCAGGGTGGGGTTGAAATTAAATCTTTGCTGCAGGAACCAAATGTTTGTCTTTGTCCTGGTAAACACCAAGTTCATCCACCATGTGACCTTTCAGTTCAGCTGTATATAGAACAGATAAATGAGCTAACTGTACTCGACAGAATGGGATTGCACACATTGCCCATCAAAACCCTTTGAAAGCTGAGTGTTATGTTGGCTGATTGAGGGGAAATTTGCCAAAATCGTGATCAAATTTTCCAAGAAAAATCCTTTAATTTCCAGTTTGTGCTAAGGAACAAAACAAGACACTTCCTTATGCTAGGTTCAGTTAATTACCAGCCTTTACAAATAAATATTGATCATGGAAAAGTAACTTTGTGTCAAATTCCATCCCACCCCTACCCAAAATCCATAGACCCTCACGTAGCTTTAGCATGCATCACTAGGAATCAAAGAAGAGTGGGATTTGGTCCGTTTTCTTGCTCTGTATCTTGGGGACTTTGAACTGCTGCAATGTGTTGCAGCTGAGTTCATCCAACTCTGCATAGAACGGGGCTTGGCACTTTATCTTGTTGGTCTGTACAACTTCAAACCATATGGTGCATTTACCCACCAAAGCATGAGGAGGTGGGGCGATGTCCTAAGTTGCATCTTCTGATCAAAATTTGAGCAGAATCCTTAAATGTTGTCCTGCTAGATTCTCCCAAATTCTGTCTCCAGCTGCTCGTCCTTCCATGTTGCTGTTGAAGAAATCACAGCCTCTTGAATTATAGAACAGTTTTGTATTATTGCTTAGTCAGTGTGCCAGGGATTTAGAATATCTGGTGAGCTTGTGAATCTAGCTACTACACAAGTTTAGCCCATAATATTTTGTAATGTAGATATATTGTTACACATCTATCATTAGTCTAGGTGTGGTATCTGTCAGCCTGAGTTAGAGCAGGATAATGAGTCCATTAGCCATTATTGTGCCATTTCCTGTTTAGGTTGCCATAGGCCAAGTTAACTGCCAGTATATAGCAAAATACTTTTAAAATCCTGTTTCAAACACATGTTTCTTATGCATTAAGTATATGTGTGTGTTTTTGCCCGAACGTCCTTTTCAAATAAATATTTAAGCAGTTAACCGAGCTTCCATCTTCCCAGATGCTTCACGATGGGGTTTATTATATTCATGTGTAAATTTTTAACGCATTGTATTTCAATAATTCATATTAATGAACCTTCAAGGCTATTTCTTGCATTATGCCATAACTGGATTGTGATATTTCCCTTGCTACATTAGGATGATAAAGGGAACAAATATTTAATATTACCAATGATCTCCTGTTTCCCAGTGATTTGAAATGTATTCAGTATAACCGGCAATGTGAGGCTGAGGCAGCTGAAATATATTGTCCATGGCAACAGGCCAGCTCCACATTCCATTCTGAGTAATTATTTTCTGCCAAAACGTGTAACACGCATGTTTCTCTGCAGATGCTGATGATGATGATGGCGGCAATGACGTTGATGACACCAAAATCATTGTCCTCAGTTACCCACAGTACTGCCGCTATCGCACAATGCTGAAGAGGATTCAAAACCGATCGTCCTCCTGGCTGGTCGACCAGTTTGTGATGGCATTGGGTGGTATTGCGATACTAAACGGAAGCACCCGGATCCTGTACTGCCGCGATACCTTTGACCATCCAACTCTGATTGAAAATGAGAGTGTCTGCGATGAGTTTGGTAAGTACCTTCCCTTGTGTTGTCACTCAGCAATGTGGTTGAAACAGAGGACGTTGTAAAAGTTTGAAATTCTAACTGATAGACTGTGTAACTCTTTAAGCAGACTTTAAAGATGCCAAAACATGTTGCAATCCAAGGACTGTTTAATTTTTACATTACTAAACAGTGAAGAAATCTCAAAGAAACATTGTTTTCTTGTGGTGGCTCCCCACTAAATTGTTGTTAACTGCTTCAGAATTTGAGTTTGGCTTTGTTGTAAAAGAAGAGCTTGCTTGTACTATTAAGCTGTGCTCTTTGGGAAATAGACTGAAAACAGGAGAAAATAAAAACAATGTTCAGGTTTTATGTGTTATTCGAATCAAATAATTAATTGAAAATAAGTTTGAATTATTTTGTGGTACAAAATGTTTTATGAATGAACATTGAACAAAGCAGCAAAAGCCAGGCAGAATGATTTCACTGAAGGTGCATTTATGCTACAGCTGTATTGTCAGTACGATAAGGTCTCGCTTTGTACCGATGTGGAAGTTTTGCTGTGAGCCTGTGAAAGCAGCTTGAAACCAGACCAACCTGACGCTGCAACGAAGTGAAATGAGACTTGCTTCAGACTCTGTTTCCACCCAGTTCACACTACACAAGTTTAGCATCAGTGTGAAACCAAGAGCACTTCACACCCACGCCAAACCTGTGTTGTAAAATCAGTGGAAAGGATACAGAGGTGTAAACCTCTCTCCACCAAGTGACCAGCAAACCAAGCCAATGGTGGTTTGCAGTAAACCAACAAATCAACGGTGAATTGTCTTCTGCAACTCCTATTGATTCTGATCATCTTGCACAAGGGGTGCTTATTGCAAGCACAAAAGGCTACTGCGGATATTTTGGAAAAGCTGGAATATGCACGACAGCAAAATGTACGTTTGTTTAAAAATGCCCATTTAGGTCATCAAAATTGTTTCTTTAATTATTATCATTCATCTTTCTCTTTCTTGCGCTGAAATCAGTTTATAAAAACAGATTAGGTGTAAGTTCCTAAACCATTTTGGAATGTCAAAGGAAACAGCCTGAGGTGCTGAATGTTAGTAACAGCCAGTGCTTGTAGGGCTCAAAGTTTGGACATGTACAACACATTACAAAATTTTGCATTTAAATTTACGTTTTTTTTTAAAGAACTACTTGCATTTATATGGCACCTTTTAATGTAGTAAAATATACTAAAGAGCTTTGCAGAAGCATAATCAGACACAAATTGGCGCCAAAGAAGGATGATGACCAAGAGCTTGGTCAAAGAGGTCAGTTTTAAGGAGTGCCTTGAAGAGGTAGAGAAGTGGAGAGATTTAGGGAGGGAATTCCAAAGCTTTGGGCCTAGAAGGCACGGCCGCCAATGGCCAGGCAAAGGAAAACGGAGTCAGAGTTGGAGGAGCACAGAGATCGCGGAGGGTTGAGTTAGATGGTGGTGAAGGAGAGACAAGTTTCTTGAAAAAAAAAACACTGCAACTGTGAATTAGCTTTTCCTTGCTTTACAACCTGGACACCTGACACAGAGTAGCCGAAGTCTTGGACTAGCCTAAAACATTCATTGTTCAAAGGAGAAGTGGTCTCATCTCTTAAATATTAAACTCAGGGGAGGGCTGGGGCAAGGACTGGGGTCCTATTGGATTACCACAATTATGGCTGCGCTGGTTAACCATTTTCCCTTCGAGCCGGGAAGATGGGATGAGTGCGCGTTCTGCTTTGGTTAAACAACAGAAGCCGGTCAGGTCCAATTTGGAGTTTACAACATTCCACTGTTTTTATGAGACCAAAGTAAACATGATATCAGTCTTGAGAAGGGCTGGGTTGTTGATGTAGAGCAGGTATTTCTGCTGAAAAATCACATTCTGTTGGACTGTTGCCAGAAATGAGTAAAACTGACAAAATGCAGTTGGCAATATTGGCTGTGTTTCCTTTATTTGGAAATATTAACCTTGAACTGTGGAGTTCTGGAATTCTCTCTCTCCAGCTGCCATTAGGTTATCAAATTACTTTACTTAGTTTCTGTGCAGATTGTTATCAGTCAATGTAACTATAAATTCAAACTGGCTTCCTTTCCACTTAGATTTTTGCCCTATAGAAAACTGAATGGCAAGTTTAAAAATTTTTTAAAAAGCAATGAATAACTGTCCATTCTGGGCAGACTGAGTGGAAAAATACACAATGGGTTGACTCATTTGTCCAGATAATGTGTTTATGACCACATTATACAAGTAACCATCGATAGAATTATTAACGTCAGTTATTATTGTACATGCTTCAAAGTATGTCTGATTTTCAGTGAATAATAAATAGGTTTAATATTTTACTATAATATATTTTATATATATATATATATATATATATCTGTGTGTATGTATATATGAATATATAGTAAATGGAATTTTCCTAACGTCTGCTGGATTCCTTTCTAATGTAGTAATCACATAACATGATGAGTGCCATTTTGCATTACATTGAGATTGCGAAAAACTCTCAAATCCTGGCACTGTGACAAAAACACTTCAGTGTTGTAATGTAAAATTGCATTCACAGTATACGTTATAGAAATAATAGATAAATACCAGGGCACCAGTTGATGGTTGTAACCTAACCTCTGGTATGGTTGGCTAATTGTGTATGACTGAGCTTCATTTTTGTAGCTTATAATATCATATGACTCCTTCATGTAGCTTATAGCCTTATCTGTCTGCCTGTCTGTCTATTTCAGTATCTAACTACATTTATCTTTCTTTGTACTAAAAAGGGTACAAGGCCACACCCCAGACATCGCATGCAAGGTTATCACACTTGACATTACACGCCAGGCATTGCGCTATTTTACCGGTGCAAAATAACCTTAAAAATAGCCAGTTACTAATGCTGAATGCTTCTGACTACAGTTAACCGAAACACTTTGCAATTTACAAACTTCCCTGACCAACCAACAATAAAACTCTGACCTGAGCTTAAGTTTACTTCAAAACATTTACACTTTGTTGCCTAAAAAAAGGCAGAAGTAAAAATTGTGCATTGCAAGGTATCAGACCATATATCCCCTGACTCACTGTGAGCAAATATACATAATTAACAAGTAGTCCTTCCTTTTACATAATATTTATTATATTACGTCACAGCTGTGTCAGTATATTAAATGCTAAAGCAGGACAGGATATGTTAGTGTCTAATAAGTTCTGTTAATGGATTTTAAATACCTAGTAGTTGAAGGTAATAGGGTGAACAGGTGTTGGGTGTTGGAAGTTTCTCGAACAGGATATACGACAAAAAAAAGTCAAAAATATAACCAGAATTTTTTTAAGCAGAAGTATAATTAAAGTGATGAAGAATGAGTGACAGCTATACAATGAGAATGGACTAGAGTGAAAAAGTACACTGCTTATTACAAGTTACCATGGTAAAACTGTCGTGGATAATATTCTTAATATGGACAATCCCTCATCAGCAAACAGTTTTAGCAATTAATACATTTGTTAATATAAATAATTAACTAGCTGATTCTTGTTCTGAATGCATTAAATGATTTATTATAATTTTACAATGCAAACATTAACAGTATCACTTAGCTCCCTTTACATATATCTCCAACTTGAGTACTAAATATCTTGTCATTTTGTCTGTCTCTCCTTCCACTTTAGAGAATTTGCTTTCAGAATAGCTTCAGCAAACAAGCCTGTAGGTTTCAAAAGTGAATGGTGCAGCCCATTGAATCTTGAACACTCTCAGTATTTAGAGTTCCAGTAGAAATGTTCATCCTTCAATGTGTTTCCTAGATGTTTCCTTTGTATCTAATCAGGTATTAGAACCTGTAATGTCAGCAGACAGTATTAGCTGCGACTGGTCAACAGTGTGAACTGGGCACTGATTAAGTAACCAGGACACCTCCAGTGGCTTTGGGCAGAGGAGTCCTTGGAGCGAGGAAGTGGAACACTTGGTGTCAAAAGACAGATGAGCTTATCCTTGAATTAGCCAATGGTGTGCACAACCTGCAGCCACAGTGTGGAACATGCCAATGAAAGAGCAACTGAGCCCTGATGATGGTCATTCAATGAAATGTTGGGGGTGATATGTTTCTGTGCAGGCAAGGAGCCTGCCATTTACGCTGCGCCTTTTCTTTTGGGGGGAAATGTGATGCATTTTCTGTCACCATTTTTCTACTGTCCAGTTTTGCAGCTGTTAAGCCTTTAACATTATAAAGCGTTGGTAGCAATTATAATTTGTTAGTATAATACATGGCCCTAAACTATGTCAACAACCATTTATGTGACACATTGCTTAGAAAAAGAGTATGCGCTGTCTGTAGATGTCTACACAGATATATAGCGTAGCAGATGGTGGGGGATGGGCCACCTGCATGTACTTCCACGGCACAGAGCCAAAGCTATATAAACTTGGAGTGCCTTCCTGATCATCCATTATTTGAAATGTATTCTAGGACTAGGACTTGGACTTGTAAAATGGATATGACTTTATACAGAGATGAGTCGCACTGCTGTTGCTTCAGTTAAAATGTTCTTCCTCTTCTCAAATGCCATCAGTAGAATTAGGAGTTTGACTGTTGGTGCTATCACTCTGTAAAATTAATTTGTCACTTTGTTTTAAAAAATCGTTTTTTAAATTTAACTTAAGAAATAACTTCCTGTTATTTGACACTGCCTTTTGAAATTGGTTCTGCTATAGATTGTTTTTGTTCTGTCTGTAATTACCAACGTGGCCACTTTCAGCTGCCTCTGGTTAACTTTTTAAAATGGGCATGCAGGGAACAATAAGCACCCCACCACTAACCAAACATCCCAAAACATTTCCTTAAACATTCATTTGTCTCCTGTTATCAGATTTATAAAATGTGTAACCATTTCATTGGATTTATTTCAACAGCTGTGATAAGGCACTTAATGTTATCAGCGTTGGTTTCTTTCCAGATTGGGTATGTGACCTAATCATGTTGTTAATGATCAAGTGGAAACATGAGCTCGAGGCAGTGCAACACTTGCACTTTCCAACAACAAGCAGAGTCGATGTGCGTTCACATTGATTCAAATGTGCTGTGTAGATAATGATAGTTATCTTTGTGTTCTGATTGTGACTTTATTCTGCCTACAATACATTAATGCCTTTAGTATTTGTAATTGAAAATACTAGGCAGCAAGTTTTAGCTGATCGCTCTGTCAATTACCAACTTGGTACTTCAGTTTCGCTGCACTTTACATAGCAGCTTTCGTTCCTGTATCTGTTTGTTTTCCATCCTCACCCGACTCCTTGTTGCAGGATAGCTCCATGGTACCTCACACCAAGTATTCATCTTAGAGTGAATGTCAACAGCCTATTTGTCTGCAGGGGCATCACAGCTCGGCTCAATCCTGTCCTCGTCCAGGCATCCACACACTTGCACATCCAGCAGGTGTCATTGGATATTGATTTGGAGTGACAGTCCCTTACTCCTGTCTCAGATCAGCCATCCCAGCACCTTGGGGACTGACCTGGGACCATGCAGGTTTGGATCACAGAGCTACTTACAGGATACACTTACTGAGACATCAGGGGATCTATACACAATATAACAGAGAAAACAACTACAAAAGACCATTCTAACTGCTTCATGCATTGCCGCAACATGGCTCTTTTGGTACATTTATTATTTTTTTCTCTTGTATCAATGGTGTCAGCCTTGGCTCAGTGAATAACGCTGTCGCCTCTGAGTCCGAAGGTTTTGGGTTGAAGCCCTAATCCAGGACTTGAACCCGTACTGGTGCTGCACTGTCGTAGGTGCCTTCTTATGAATGAGACATTAAACTGCTGCCCTGTCTGCCCTTTCAGGTGGATGTAAAAGATCCCACTGAATTATTTTGAAAAAGAGCAGGGGAATTCACCCGGAGTCCTGCCCAACATTTATCCCTCAACCAACATCACTAAAACAGAAGATGTGGTCATCATGGCTTTGCTGTTTGTGGCAGCTTGCTGTGCACAAATTGGCTGCCACAATTCCCACATTGCCACACTTCAAAAATATCTCAGTGGTTGTAGAGCATTTTGGGACATCTGAGGTCACAGAAGGTGCGATATAATTGCAAGTCTTTCCTATGTTTCTTTTTTCAATTTCCCTGAATCCAGCTGCAGATTATTTCTCTCTATGTCAAAGTCGCTATTCTCCTCATTGTCTGCACTGCCAGATTCTGCGGCAGGGAAGCCAAGCCAACTATGAATGAGAAGCATCACATTAAATTGAAACCTTGCAAGTCTTACTAAAAGCATTTCTAGCCTGTTATTTAATCACAGATTTGTTCTAATTCCTTGAGTTTCCCTCATGGGTTTGTGACATTATTTGAACACCTCAAATGGATTTAGTGCCTTGTAATCGCTGCCAAGCATCCGTTATTCTGTCAGGTTTATTCAGCAATCCTGAGCATTGTAGTCAGTCAATGGGAGTCTGGATTGGAGAGTTGGGACTACAGTGTTATATAAAGTAGGCCACGATGAGCTATTTCACCTGGTCCAGAACAGTAAATCCAGAGGACACAGCCTGTGCTTGAAACGGGGCTGAAATTAAACTGAGGCGTCGGAAATAATATTTTGGTGAATGAGTGGTCAGTCTATGGGAGAGAATGAAAACAGTGTTGATTCATTCAAGTGCAAATTCTAAAGATTTCTTTCAGAAAGCATTGTTTTGGGATACAGTATGTGAGTAATTTGAGACATGGTATGGTAAGTGTAGTGTGCTTCGGAGGAGCAGATGACTTTGGGCTTGTGGTTCCCAAAGCTGTCCACCACTGGGGTTTTCCTCACCTCTTGTCTGGGTCTGTTGTAGACTAATTGATTGAGATCGATTGCTGCGATTAGTCAACAACTCCATTACTGTTGTATCATGTGACTACCAGGATGGTAAAAGGTGAACGAGGTGGACTGTGGTATTTTTTTCATGCAGCAGTTCTGTTTCTATGTCCTCTAGTATAGCTGCCGTAGAGGGAGCCTCAATGTTAGCAGTGAAGAATCACTGGACTTCAAGTTATTTAATAAGAGGGACAGTGGTGTAGTGGTAATGTCACTGAACTAGTACTCCCTGATGCTCAGGGGACATGAGTTTAAATCCCACCATGGCAGCTAGTGGAATTTAAATTCAATTAATTAATAAATCTGGATTTACAAGCTGGTCTCAGTAATGGTGCCATGAAGCTACTGCATTGTTGTAAAAACCCATTTGGTCCATCAGGGGAGGAAATCTGCTCTCCTTACCTGGTCTGGCCTACATGTGACTCCAGACCCACAGCAACGTGGCTGACTCTTAACTGTCCTCTGAAATGGCCTAGCAAGCCACTCAGTTGTATCCCCCACTTGAGTCGAAAAAGATTAAAACTGAACCGACCACCCAGCATCGACCCTGGCACCGGAAACAACATCCTGCCCTGTCGTCTCTGCAAAGTCCTCCTTACTGACATCTGGGAACTTGTGCCAAAATTGGGAGAGCTGTCCCACAGACTAGTCAAACAACAGCCTGACATAGTCATACTCACAGAAACCTAACTTACAGCCAATGCCCCAGACAACTCCATCACCATCCCTCGATATGTCCTCACCCAACAGTGGTGGCAGCACAGTGGTATACAGTCGAGAGGGAGTTGCCCTGGGAGTCCTCAACATTGACTCTGGACCCCATGAAGTCTCATGGCATCAGATCAAACATGGGCAAGGAAACTTCCTGCTGATTACCATCTACCGCCCCCGCTCAGCTGATGAATCAGTACTCCTCTATGTTGAGCATCATTTGGAAGAAGCACTGAGGGAGCAAGTGCCGACAGAATGTACACTGGGTGGGGGGCTTCTATTTCTATCACCAAGAGTGGCTCGGTAGCACCACTACTGACCGAGCTGGCTGAGCCCTGAAGGACATAGCTGCTAGGCTGGGCCTGCAGCAGGTGGTGAGAGAACCAACAAGAGGGAAAAACCTACTAAATCTTGTCCTCACCAATCTACTTATCGCAGATGCATCTGCCAATGATAGTATTGGTAGGAGTGACCACCGCACAGTCCTTGTGGAGACAAACTCGCAACTTCACACTGAGGATATCCTCCATCATATTGTATGGCACTATCACTGTGCTAAATGGGATGAATTTCAAACAGAAGTAGCAGCTCAAAACTGGGCATCCATGAGGCGCTGTGGACCATCAGCAGCAGCAGAATTGCGTTCAACACAATCTGTAACTTAATTGCCCGGCATATCCCCCACTCTACCATTACCATCAAGCTGCGGAACCAACCCTGGTTCAATGAAGAGTGTAGGAAGGCATGCCAGGAGCAGCACCAGGTATACCTAAAAATGAGGTGTCAACCTGGTGAAGCTACAACATAGGACTACATGCATGTGAAACAGCAGAAGCAGCATGCGATAGAGCTGCGCAATCACACAACCAGTGGATCAGATCAAAGCTCTGCAGCTTTGTCACATCCAGCCATGAATGGTGGTGGACAGTTAAACAACTAAAAGGAGGTGGCTCCACAAACATCCCCATCCTCAATGATGGGGGATCTCAGCACATCAGTGCAAAAGATAAGGCTGAAGCATTTGCAACAATCTTCAGCCAGAAGTGCCGAGTAGATAATCCATCTCGGCCTGCATTTGAAGTCCTCAGCATCACAGATGCCAGTCTTCAGCCAATTCGTGATATCAAGAAACGGCTGAAGGCACTGGATACTGCAAAGGTTATGGGCCCGGACAACATCCCAGTTGTAGTACTGAAAATTTGTGCTCCAGAACTAGCTTCACCCCTAGCCAAGCTGTTCCAGTGCAGCTACAATACTAGCATCTACCCGACAATGTGGAAAATTACCCAGGTATGTCCTGTCTACAAAAAGCGGGACAAATTCAGTCTGGTCAGTTACTGCCCCATCAGTCTACTCTTGATCATCAGCAAAGTGGTGGAAGGTGTTGTCAACAGTGCTATCAAGCGGCACTTACACAGCAATAACCTGCTCAGTTTGGGTTCCGCCGGGCCACTCAGCTCCTGACCTCATTACGGCCTTGGTCCAAACATGAACAAAAGAGCTGAACTCGAGGTGAGGTGAGAGTGACTGCCCTTGACATCAAGGCAGCATTTGACCGAGTACGGCACCAAGGAGCCCGAGCAAAATTGAAGTCAATGGGAATCAGGAGGGGAATCACTCGACTGGTTGGAGTCATACCTAGCACAAAGGAAGATGGTTGTGGTTGTTGGAGGTCAGTTATCTCAGTCCCAAGACATTGCTGCAGGAATTCCTTGGGAATGTGTCCTTGGCTCAACCATCTTCAGCTGCCTCATCGATCACCTTAACTTCTTCTTAAGGTCAGAAGTGGGGATGATTGCACAATGTTCAGCACCATTCATGACTCCCCAGATACTGAAGTAGTCCATGTCCACATGTAGCAAGACCTGAACAACATTCAGGCTTGGGCTGATGAGAGGCAAGTAACATACGCGCCACACAAGTGCCAGGCAATGACCATCTCAAAAAAGGAAGGATCTAAACATCTCCCCATTACATTCACTGAATTTCCCACCATCTACATCCTGGGGGTTACCATTGACCAGAAACTGAACTGGACCAGCCACATAAATACCGTGGCTACAAGAGCAGGTCAAGGCTGGGAATTCTGCAGAGAGTAACTCATCTCCTGATTCCCCAAATCTTATCCGCCATCTACAGGGCACAAGTCAGGAGTGTGATAGAATACTCTCCACTTGCCTGGATGAGTGCAGCTTCAAAAACACTCGAAGCTTGACACCATCCAGGACAAAGCAGCCCGCATGATCGGCACCCCCATCCACCACCGTAAACATTTACTCCTCCTCTGACGCACAGTGGCAGCAGCGTGTACCATCTACAATATGCAGTGCAGTAACTCGCTGGAACTGGAAAAACCTGGAACTCCTTCCTAACAGCACTGTGGGTGTACCTACACCATATGGACTGCAGCAGTTCCAGAATGCAGCTCACCACCATCTTCTCGAGCGCAATTAGGGGTGGGCAAAAAATTCTGGCCTTGCCAGCGACACCCACATTCCATGAAAGGGTAAAAAGAAAGGCCTTGGTCTCCATTTATCAAAAGCTTGTGATTTGCTGCAATAAGTTTTACTGTTAGCGGCATTTCCATCTTTGTGTTTTTGTGTCCTTATTTTAACACCGTCCCCTTTTTTCTCCTGAACGCTTTGACAACTTGCTGAGTTGTAATTCTAGATGCAAACTGCTTCCTCTGCATGAACCCTGACTATTTGACTATGAGGGCATCATAACTGTACGCCATCATGTCTATGTCAGTAGTCCACACATTGGAGTTCCAGGTTAATTTTCCTCTCTCTAACCCGGGGGGCACTGAGCCAAATATAGCCATCGATTCAACTAACTCTGCACTGAGATATGATTAAACCTGAAACCTTCCTGGTGTGTTTTGCTCAACTGCTTTCTGGCCAACTGGCTAAGCCATTGATGCAGGGTATATGCATTAACAATATTACATTCTTATAATGATTTCCACATCTCTCTCCTTGGGCCAGTCTGTAAGCTTGTCCACTTTGCTAGATTGCATCAACAATTGATGTATGGCTTATTGGCTCGACGGTTTGTGAAATATATCACAGAGTTTCACATAAATATGGTGCAAGGTTAAACACACAGACCCTTTTGAATGTATTGTGAAATATCAGACAGAACAGTATTTTGTAAGCAAATCTTGTATACAGTTGGTTGTGCAATATCAGATGACTGAACAATCTTTTATGAGCACAACGCATTTTTCCTTCGAGGCAACACTGATTACCTTCCTAAAGAAAGGCAACAATTGGCCCTGCATTGTTTAAAAAAAAAAGGCACTTTTAGTGTTTTTATGCGGCAAGCGTGCACACTGTGTGTTGTGGAACAAAATATGAAGCATTGAGGCAGTTCGTGAATATGCTCAGCTCAAAATGGTTCACACAAGCTTCAACTATACCAAGGGCTTTCCCTGCAGGCATCACTCTGTTTAGAAGCCACTTATTGATCAGCCATGATCTAACTGAGGGGCTGAATGGCCTACTCCAGCTCCTAGTGTCCTATTATCTTATGCCGGCAGTGCATCACAATATCAAATGTGATTTAAAAAAAAAAATAGTAAATTACGCATTCTGCATGGACGCTGTTCCTCAACACTGGTAAGATCTTTCTGTAAGTGTCTTGCAAATGACTCCTGAATACACTGAGCTATATTGCCTCCATTTTAAAATTCTCATCCTTGTGTTCAAATCCCTCCATGGCCTCGCCTCACCCCTTCCTATCTCCTGTTATCTCCTCCAGCCCTACAATCTTCCAAAAACGCTATGTTCCTCTAACTCTGACCTCTTGTGCATTCTCCACTTCCTCACCCCACCAATGGCGGTCACTCCTGTCTAGGTGTTGAGCTGTGGAATTCCCTCCTGAAACCTCTCCAGCTGTCCATCCCTATCTCTCCTATAAGACATTCATTAAAGCCTACCTCTTTGCCCAAGCTTTTGGTCACCTCTCCTAAAATCTCCTTATTTGATTTCTTTTGTCGAATTACACTTCTGTGAAGCACCTGGGGACCTTTCCCTACGCTAAAGGGGATCGGGTGGGAAAGTGGAATTGAGATCAGCCATCAACCATGATCTTGTTGAATGGCAGAGCTGGTTCAAGGGTCCGTATGGCCTACTCCTGCTCCTAATTCTTCCATTCATATAAATGCAAGTTGCTGTGCAGTGACTTCAGTGGGGATTATGGGCTGTGTTTGTCTACCCTGCATTTGCGAAGTGGTTAGTTTTTAGTTGGCTTGATGACGTTCATGCTTTGAAATTGAAATTGCTTTGAGTAGCTACTGCCTCCAACTTAATGAACTGCACGTCAACCTCCGGGGTTGTTCTAGTCTCTTCAGGTTCATTTTTGGCAGGGCCTTTGTGGGTCTCATTAACCAGCATCAAGTATTTCTACATTCCCTGAGGTGTCTAGCTCTTGGGTACAGCCAACACTCCTAAGCAAAGGCATAAGTTGAAAGAAACCACAAAGTGCCAGTGATTCCAGCATTCCGGAAGCCAGCTCCTAGTATTAGCAATTAAAGCCGTTTCTGCTTTCAATTGATCATTCCTTCAAATTATGCATATGCTTCAGAAAAAGGAAAAACATTTTAATATTTTCCATGTACTGTTTATCTAGCTCTGCATCGCAGTCGCTCCCCAATGACGTTGATTTATTCAGCATGATAATTAGTGCCTGTATAATTTATAGTGCAGGATAAATATGCTGGCAATTTTGTGCAATAAATTTGCCTATTGTGCAATTAAGATTTGGATAAGGAATCGAACTAATTGTGTAATTCATTGTTATCTTCTGCAAGTATTACACACCTGTTTTTTTTTAATGTGGGTGAGTTTTCACTGTGAATTATATTTTGCAATAATATATTCATCTAAACACAATACCCATGAATTTGTATTTCCTTTTAAATCACTGATGTGAACTAACCCTGACCTGCTCCCATTTTGTGCCAGGAGGCTAGGCAGATTGTATCTCTGGAGCTAGGTTTTACCACTTCCTGCACAGTCTATCAAATGCCCCTTGGCAAAACGCTGCTCGGCAAAATAAATTTGGTGGAAAAGTGCTCGCTAAACCTGAGCTAGTTGAAATCTTCCCTCCAAATGGGCAAATGTAGTTTGCTTGGTAGGCAAATGTCTATCACTTACTACAACCTTTCTGAATTGACCTGTCTGAATTTATCATAAGCAAATGTTTTGTGCAGAGAGAGTATGCATAATTATAAAATGATTTCAATACAAGGACAAAAGTTTTCATTTGTGGCATTGGGAAACTTGGAGTTATTGTAGGCCAGCCAGAATATTGGTTAGCATCATTGACCACTGAGCCCAATTGGATGTCATCCATAAACTTGGACATCTTGGACAATATTCCACTGGATAAAGTTTATAAACATCAAGGGCCCCAACACTGACCTCTGTGGGCTTCTACTGGCACTTGGTTTCCACTCTGACAGTGGCACATACCTTTGCCTACCTTTTGGCCACTCCAAAACTGACTGGGCGTTCCTGGCTTATGGACTGAAGCAGAAATCAAGCTTCAGGCCGTAGGGTGAGGTGGCAGGTCTTTGGGGTGTTAATCTCTTGGAGGTCATTCTGATATATTAATTTTATACATGGGTTTAATTTCAATGCAGAATATTTTGAAAGTGTATGTGTTTCTGTGAATATGTGTGTTTTGTACAGATACATATTCAGGTGGTTCAGAAATCAGGCTGGTGATTGGAACCATATTGAAAAAATAAATTGACGTGATTGGTTCATCATTTGCATTGGTCGCTTTTCTGTGGGATCTTTTCTGATATGCAATCAGCCAATCAGAAAAGAGTGACACCCCCAACCCCCCCACCCCAAGGCTATAGGCAAATTTAATGTCACCTACATGGTTAACTTGTGAAGATCTGCATGTTATTAAATTTATATACAGCATTGATAAATTACAGTTAAGTTGAAGTTATTTATAGTGCTACCCATGCAAGTCTCACCGTGCTCGTTGTGCCCCTACATCTCAAATACATTTCTCTCGCTGACAGTTTTAGAAATCCCATTTTTCTTATTTGTGGAAAAGTTGGGGGGAGTGAAAGGGAAATGGATTTGAATCAGACTATCAATTGCATTCCTTTCTGGCATCGCAAAACTAATAAAAATTCCATTTGGGCAGCAGCAATTGGGTTACTTTATAAGGAAAAACCTTGCTTTTGGCTACATCGTCCTCTGAACATATGATACATTCGTTTTGCCTCGGGGAATATTAATGACAATGATGCTGTAGTGTGTGATATTATTTATTCAGACACATAGACTGACTCATGGTAGCCTGCGTGTCATTACTTGTTCTGAAAGAGGAGCATTCTGCCATGGATTTGTTTTGTGAAGAAAATAAATTATTTTTCGGAAGAATTCTTTTGTTCAGACTTGCTTTCACTGTCGCAGCAAAGCTTGTGTGTCTGTTTTTTTTCTCTCCCCCCATTGGTAGTGATGGATGGCTACCTTAAATCAAGTAGCAAAAAAACCGACACTGTCATTTCTGCTCCCGAGGAATATTCCGAGCAGAACCTGTTAGTTTTATATGCATTGGAAATTCATTAAAAAGAAATTGTGGCGTGTGAGCCAATTGAACAATGAATTGATTGTCTACAAGTGGCTGGTTGATATAATAAATGAATACAAATGAAGAATTCTTGGCATCAAACAAACATGCGTATATATAATTTTTGCAACAAGGGGCAAAGCTGTGGTTTTATGTTTAATAATTCATTAAAATACTATTAACATATAAATCAATTTTATAAGAAATATCATCTATAACACCTTATTAAATTGAACTGTACAGTGAACTAGTCTGCGTTATATACCGCCAAAATACCTTTTACATTTACTGCTTGTGTCTCGTTGCACAAACCAAGTCTGTACTTGATGTTACTAAATTGGAATATGTATTGTTTGCTGACCCATTTTAACGTCACATCAATTACCATTGTTCAGTTGGAATTAGAGCAGTTTATTCAGAAATCTGAAGAAAATATTTTGAAATGCTTATTGAAGACAGATAAAACCTGGGGTAGGTGGGAAATTAGGAATGGGGACGGGGTGGGGAGTTCCCAGATGGACATGCTTGCCTCCCCCCGTCCAAATATCCCATATTTGCTATGCTTATCCGGTCCTATACACTGACAGAACAGCAAGACCTGCCCCTTGCACTTTAATCTGCTCGAGTCGGCCCACCAGTCCCGTTCCAGTGTAAGAAAGAAACTGTTTAATAGACTTGGTGCACATTCTGACCTTGTTTACGAACATACCAATTAGGAGCAGAAGTAGGCCATTCAGCCCCTCTAGCCTGCTCAGCCATTCAATAAGATGATGGCTGATCTGTTTGTGTCTTGAATTCCACACTACCATCTACCCCCTTTGATTTCCTTGCTAACAAGAAACTATCTACCCCCGCCTTAAAATTATTCAATGACCCTGCCTCCGCACCTTCTAAGGCAGAGAGTTCCAAAGTCCCACAACCCACTGAGAGAAAAAAATTCTCCTCATCCCCATCCTAAAAGGGCGACTCCTAATTTTAAAATAGTGCCCCCTAGTTCTGGACTCCCCCCACAAGAAGAAACATCCTCTCCACATCCACCTTATCAAGACCATTCAGGATCTTATATACTTCAATCAAGTCTCCCCTCACTCTTCGAAATTCCAGTGAAAACAAACCCAGTGTGTCCAACCTTTCCTCAAAAGACAACCCGCTCATTCCAGGTATCAATCTAGTAAACCTCCTCTGAACCACCTCCAACACATTCACATCCTCCCTTAAATAAGGAGACCAAAACTGCACACAGTATTCGAGATGTGGTCTCACCAATGCCCTGCAGAACTGAAGCATAACATCCTTACTTTTATTTTCAATTCCTCTCGTAATAAAGGATAGCATTCCATTAGCCGCCTTTACTGCTTGCTGTACCTATTTACTAACTTATTGTGACTCATGCACTAGAACACCTAGATCCCTCTGCATGTCGGAGTTCTGCAGTCATTCTCCATTTAAGTAATACTCTGCTTTTTACTTCTATTTTGTTTTTTATTTTTGCCCAAAAGGACTGGATTTAATCATTAATTTTCAGAATGGAAGTCCAAAACATTTCTAGTGCAGACGTCTTTCTTTCTTTTGCTATGTTTAGGCATCAGCCTTTTGCTTAGTCTGTTGTGCACTCGCCTTTGAACCAACTACTCATAGGTTTCCATCCTATCTAGAGACCTCAGCACAAAATGCGGGCTGATGCTCTGGTGCAGTACTGAGGGAGTGCTGCACTGTTGGAGGTGCCAGCTTTTGGATCGATGTTGAACCAAGCCCCATTTGCTGTCTCAGGTGGACGTAAAAGATTCCATAGCACTATTTCAAAGAGGAGCAGCGGAGTTCTCCCTGGTCTTTATCCCTCAAACAACATCACTTCAAAAAACATTATCTGCTCATAATCAGATTGCTGTTTGTGGGAGCTTGCTGTGCAAATATTGGCTGCCATGATTCCTACATTACAACAGTGGGCTGCACTTAAAAAGTACTTCATTGGCTGTAAAGTGCTTTGGGACATCCTGAGGTCATGAAAGACGCTGTACAAATAAATGCAAGTTATTTCTAAATGAACGTAAACATGGAATGAAATACTATGTGTTTGAAAAATCCCCATAGATTTTATTTTTGAAACATTGCCTTTCTGGTGAATATATTTGGGCACAATTTAGTGTAACCAGTGCTTGGCAAACTAAATAGCATATTTCTAAGTATTCTGAGTTTGTTTGGGTGAAAGCATTTGAAGACCTCTGGAGCTTTCCTTTCACTGATGGCTTGGCTGCCACGCTGAACAAGGTTAGAAGTTCTTTGCTGTGTGAGCACATTACTTGGGCAAAAAACCATGTGCTCTCCAGCCCCTTCTGGTGGAGTTCTGGCACAAGTTGTGGTTTGTAGCTCGCAAATTGCAGAATCAATGAAAGAAAAGAAGTAAGCATTTGGTTTATTGTAGCCTGTGACTGACAAGATCTGATGGAACCATCCGCTTATCTCTTCAATACAAAGCAGTTCATTCTTTACAAATATCAACTTGGGGTTAGTTATCTGGCTGTCACATTGTGTGATTTCTATAACTACATCATTCAGATCTCATTATTGGGAATGTTATTCATCATAACGCCCATGATTAAGTGCTGCGATGCTGGGTGACAGACTGAGCTTTGGACTACAAACACACCCTAGGTTTTTTAATTAAGGGGTGAGGTATTTAGATAGAAGGTCAAGCTCGCGTCTGCTCAATTCTTTCTTCTGGCGCAGCACTCGGATCATGGGATTGTCACATGGTTCAGACATAAGTTCAAAGAAGCAAAATGTGAACTTTTCCAGCAGTTCTAAGAATTCCTCTGGAAGTTAACTCGCATATAGAGTTATTTGCACAATTCTGTCAGGAAATCCATCTTGCAGAAATATTGACAATGTAAAGAATGATATGGATTTGATGCTGCAGGCACTGATTATATTTATGATAGGATGGTATTTATAAAGTTCACCTTTTAGTCCAGAGGTTGTGGGGAGGAGGGGTGGGGGTTGGTCGGGGAGGCCTTACCTCTGGAATTTAATAAGTGATTTCTTAAAAGAAAAATTTTATAAATCCAATTTGTGCACGTACTTATTGTTCAGTACTTTGTGTCTTATTTCCTTTGCACAGAAGGAAGAATGTATTATTCTGTTATTAGTTAGTGCAGTTTTAATCAAAAAAGATCATTTTTTTACTGTTTTATGTTACATGCAGCAATAAAAGTGCCATATGTTGTAAATTTTCTTTGAATAGTTATTTGGCATTCAGCTATAACAGCGGAGCACAAACATTGATTTAGGCTTTGATACAAAGCTATTCAGTTCTCAGAAAATAATACAAGATCTTTTCTTTGTGGTACAATACAGAAACGCATTATAAAGAGATTACTGTGTTATTTATAGAAAAGCAAAAAAACACACAGAACATAACCCATTTATAACAATGTTTGTCCAGGTCCTTGGGGGAGAAAAATCAATCCTGTTTGAGAATAATGGCACTGGTACTTAAAAAGAAATTAGCGGCTCCGAATGAAACTTTTTGTAATTAATTTTGGCGCAATGTATAATTGATTTAGCGTGTTTATAGGATGGGAGTAGCTTCGCCAGATATTTAAGCAACCTCTTTACAATATTTTAAAGCAGAGAAACAAGCTTTCTTTCTCAGTAATCTGGGGACAGTGGAATAAAGGTTAGAGAGGAATTTCAGTGGGGTAAGAGGTGCTCGGTCAGTCACATTGACTGCTACAGGGGTTCAGTACATTTTTTTTCCAACCAGATAATTCACTGCAGAATTGCACCCAGGTACTTTGTCACAAAGCGGTCGAGACTTTTGTTTAAAAATAGATCAGCAGCTTAAAGCGTTTGAAATACAACATCTGTCAACTCTTCATCTTAGCCTTTGTAGACGCCAAGGAGGGTGTGTTTATCTTTTGCTTGTGTAAGGTGTTAAATTGTACTTTTACACACCGCTACAAAGATTAAGAGAATAGTCCCTGAAAATAGCTTGCATTGAAATATTTGTCTGGGTTCATTTGTAACATGAATATTTTATTTCAAGATTAATATGTGATTAATTTGTATGCAGCTTAATTCAATTAAATTTTTTGTGCTTGCTGGTTAGCACGTGTTAAAAGTTGCTCGGCGATCGAATTAGGTTAGAGTTTTAGTCACAGGGTTGCTAGCCTTGTTGATTCAGTGTGCCACAATGGTATTCAAACAGAAATAATAGACCATTGTTTGACATTCTGTGTCCCTGCTATCTTAATAGTCCTTCAGCTCGTGTTCCACAATTAGTCCCTACCTCTTACCACATAGCCACTAATAATCCAGACAAAGATTGGAAGTGGGGGTGGGGGCAGAAGGACAGAATCTAAAACCATTAAATTCTGAATGAAACACAAAAATGAAAAAGATTCAGAAGTTTTGTCCTTTTTGAAATGTGACCCTGGCCTGATCATTGAGTAGTTTACTGTAAACACATTTTAACAGTGCAGTATCAGCTGTGGTTCAGTGGGTAGCACTCTTGCCCCTGAGTCAGAAGGTTCCCAGTTCAAGACCTACTCTAGGACTTGAGCACAAAAATCAAAGCTGACACTCCAGTGCAGTACTGAGGGGGTGTGGACTTTAGGATGAGCCATTAAACCAAGGGCCCCATCTGCCCTCTCAGGTGGATGTAAAAGATCCCATGCATGGCACTGTTTCGAAGAAGAGCAGGGGTCCTGGCCAATATTTATTTCTCAATCAACCTCACATAAAGAAAATAGATTTTCTGGTCATTATCACATTGCTTTCTGTGGGAGCTTGCTGTGCACAGATTTGCTGCTGCATTTCTTACTTTACAACAGTGTCTACACTTCAAAAAGTCACAGACCTGAAACGTTAACTCTGCTTCTCTCTCCACGCCTGCTGAGTATTTCCAGCACTTTCTGTTTTTACTTCAGAAGTACTTCATTGGCTGTAAAGCGCTTTGAGACTTCTGGTGGTTGTGAAAGGCGCTATATAAATGCAATTCTTTCTGTTTAACATCCTGGAGTCTGTCTGGCTTTTGTACGGTCTATCTGTCTCTCGTCCTCCTCCCTATTACACTATCAGAACAAATGGTGTAAAGTTAGGACCATAGGAACAGGAGTAGGCCATTCAGTCCATCAAGCCTGCTTCACCATTCTATTTCGCTCATGGATGATCTTGACCTCAACTTCATTTACCCGCCTTTGCTCCATATCTCTTAACTAATAACATTCCATCAATCTCAATCTTGAAAGTTCCAATTGGCCCCCAGCATCTGCAGCTTTTAGGAGAGAGAGTTCCAGATTTCCACTACCCTTTGAAAAATTGCTTCCTTATTTCCCTACTGAATGACCTCGTTCTTGATTTTTTCCCCCATCATTTTAAACACTTCGATCAAATCACCCCTCAAGCTTCTAAACGCAATGCTTATTGTATTATCACTTATTGTATTATGTAAGACAGTTCACCATGTAGAGAGGAGGGTGTGTATGTGAGAGAGTGCCTGTGAGCATATGCACGTGTATGATGATTAGGGTATTGAGTACAATGCAAAAAGGTCTATCTCTAAACATTCATAGATGCTGAAATATTTTATGATTAATTTTTACTGGTTTTTGGGGCTTGTGCGACAATAGCTTAGTCTTTTCATTCAGAAGATTACTAGTTCAAGCCCGGCCCTAGGCGTACAATGCTGATTGACACTCCAACACATTATCGAGGAAGTGCTTGACTGTCAGAGTGCCATTCCTTACGTGAGATTATAAACCAAGGCCCTGTTTTCTTGTTCCTGTGGTGCATGAGGACAACAGCCTGCATTTATATAGCACCTTTAATGGAGAAAAGAATTCCAAGGTGCTTCACAGCTGTAATCAAAATAAGCATGGATGCTGAATTGAAGAAGGGGATATCAGAAGCTTGGTCAATAAAAAAAAAAGGTTTTACAAAGGGTTTTTAAAGAGGAGATGGAGATGGAGAGACAGAGTTTAGAAGGGAATTCCAGGGTGTGGCTGGGGTTTGGCGGCTGTTAATAATCCTTCACTGCTTGGGCAAGAGCAGGAAATCTTCCTAGTGTCCAGTCCAACACCTGAAAAGTTAACTGGTCATTCATCTTATTGCTGTTTTGTGGGATCCTGCTGTGCACAAAATGGCTGCAGCATTTTCCTACATGATTGCAATTCATTAATATAAGTATTTTGTTAATATTCAAGATGGCAGACAGACTCCACAAATTTGCCATGCAGTGATACCTAGTGGCCAGAGCCTGCAACTAAACTGACAGTTGACATAGCAGTAATATCATAACAGAAAGTAAGGTTTGTGTTCAATTATGAGTTTTCTGATACACAATCTGATGACGCTGCTAATTATAATGGGAAACCTTCTTAAATGTAAAGGCAGTAGCTGCACGCGTTCTCTGTAGGTGCTGAGCCTAGTCCTCAGCTGATGCGAGTGGAGGTTGGAGTTAAGGTTACAGCTTTGTAGCTCTGATTTGTTCCCACATGTGTGCCTTCCAAGGCATCCCCCGCAGCCGCAGAGCCTTGCAACGTATGCACTGGATCGCGGGATGTGGGCGTCTTTGGCTAGGCCAGCATTTATTACCCATCCCTAATTGCCCTTGAGAAGGTGATGGTGAGCTGCCTTCTTGAACCGCCACAGTCCTTAGGGTGTAGGCACACCCACTGTGCTGTTAGGAAGGGAATTCCAGGATTTTGACCCAGCGGCAGTGAAGGAACGGCGATAGAGTTCCAAGTCAGGATGATGTGTGACTTGGAGGTGAACTTGCTGGAGGTGGCATTCCCATGCATCTGCTGCCCTTGTCCTTCTAGGTGGTAGAGGTCGCAGGTTTGGAAGATGCTGTCGAAGGAGCCTTGGTGAGTTACTTTAGTGCATCTTGTAGATGGTACACACTGCTGCTACTGTGTGTCAGTGGTTGAGGGTGGTGGATGGGTGCCAGTCAAGCGGGCTGCTTTATCCTGGATGGTGTCAAGCTTCTTGAGTGTTGTTGGAGCTACAGCCATCCAGGCAAGTGGAGAGTATTTCATCACACTCCTGACTTCTGCCTTGTAGATGGTGGACAGGCTTTGGGGAGACAGGAGGTGAGTTACTCGCCACAAAAGTTCCAGCCTCTGACCTGCTCTTGTAGCCGCAGTATTTATGTGGCTACTCCAGTTCAGTTTCTGTTCATTGGTAACCTCTTTGGATGTTGATGGTGGGGATTCAGTGATCGTATTGCCATTGAATGTCATGGGGAGATGGTCAGATTCTCTCTTGTTGGAGATGGTCATTGCCTGGCACTAGTGTGGTGTGAATGTTACTTGCCAATTATCAGCCCAAGCCTGGATGTTGTCCAGGTCTTGCTGCATATGGACATGGACTGCTTCAGTACCTGAGGAGTCGCGAATGGTGCTGAACATTGTGCTATCATCAGCGAACATCCCCCATTCTGACCTTGTGATGGAGGGAAGGTCAATGATGAAGCAGCTGAAGATGGTTGCGCCTAGGATCCTACCTTGAGGAACTCCTGCAGTGATGTCCTGGGACTGAGATGATTGACCTACAACAACCACAACCATCTTCCTTTGTGCTAGGTATGACTCCAATCAGTGGAGAGTTTTCCCCCTGATTCCCATTGACCTCAGTTTTGCTAGGGCTCCTTGATGCCATACTCGGTCAAATGCTGCCTTGATGTCAAGGGCAGTCACTCTCACCTCACCACTTGAGTCCAGCTCTTTTGTCCATGTTTGGACCAAGGCTGTAATGAGGTCGAGAGCCGAGTGGCCCTGGCGGAACCCAAACTGAGCGTCCGTGAGCAGGTTATTGCTGAGCAATGTCACTTGATGGCACTGTCGACTAAAGGCCTGCTCGGGTCTGCAAATGAAACCGACCCAAGCCCGACAGAACCACATCTGATCCAAGCCCGACCCGGCCTGAGTCCTGTGATTTTTTTTTTTCCCATGCCTGACCCGACCCGACCACCACAATAAAGATGATTATATTAACGAGGTTGTGCTCTACCTTGGATGGAGTCACTCACTGCAGACTAGTGCGGATTCCAAATGCATGTTTCCTGCCTTGGCATCCTGGCTGTCACTGTATCCGACCCGAGCCCGAATGCCGGACCCGGAAGAGTGACCCGCCCCCGACACATGTCGCCGGGCCTGGTCAGGTTCGGGTCGGGTAGCCAGGCTCTACTGTCGACAATCCCTTCCATCAAGTCAATGTGAAGTTAATGTTGTGATGGTAGATATGTGACAGCTAGTTTAAGTACAGCAAGGACCCAACAACAATGAGATAATGACCAGATAATCTGCTTTAGTGATGTTGGTTGAGCAATAAATATTGTCCAGGACACCGGGGCAAACTTCCCTGCTCCTCTTTGAAATAGTGCCATGGAATCTGTTACATCTACCTGAGAGGGCAGACAGTTTAGCATCTTAACCTGAAAGACAGCACCTCCTACAGTGCAGCACCTCTTGGTACTGCACTTGGAGTATTAGTCTAGATTATGTCTTCGGATTTGGAGCTACCAACTGAGCCATAGCTAACAGTGGGCTTTTTCTAATTATACATCTAGTTGGGGGTTTTTTTTTTCTGTTTCTTGTATATGATCTCATCTTTCATTTTAACAATGCTTACTACATCAGTGCTCATAGTGCCAGAAGTATTGATATTGTTGCATCACCGTTTAACGCTGCATTTGCCACGAGACTATAACAGCACAGCCAGAGTTGGATGAGTCACAATGTCATATGAATGAGAACTTTTGCAATCTGAGATGTCTTTTAGCCATTTTTATTTTGCTACATTATTCATTTGACAGTTGTAGGGTTGAAAAGAATTTTAGACTGTCAATTTGCAGAAATGTTCACATCCAATATTCACATTAAAAGTGGAGGCAAAGTCAGTTGTACCATTTTTTTGACAAATGGATGGAAGTTTTAAAATATATTCCCCTTGTAAACAGTATGTGTGCAGGCAAGAATTTAGTACCCGGCTAAAATGTAACTTTTACTGGGAGTTTGGAGCCAGCGTGGCTCCAGGGAACAAACATCACTTGCAATAAAAATTCTATTTCAGCTTTTTTAAACAAAAACTAAATTACGTTGAGTCCCGCCTGTACAGGATTCTTGTCCTTTTGTGATTAATGCTGTACAGGTACCCAGAAGGCAGTATAAATCGAGACCACTGCTTGGTTACTTGAAGGAGATTATTTTTTTATTTATTTAGAGATACAGCACTGAAACAGGCCCTTCGGCCCACCGAGTCTGTGCCGACCAACAACTACCCATTTATACTAACCCGACAGCAATCCCATATTCCCTACCACCTACCTACACTAGGGGCAATTTATCCTCCTTCCTAGAAGCCCCGTGCTTCAAGTCCTAGTTACATGATCTGGTAGGCTAGGAATTCAGCGAAATAGTTCATGCTGTGGATTAATTAAGAATGTTATTAGAATGTGAAGCGTTATCTTTTTAGTAACCACGTTTATAACCATGCTTCTGATAAAAGTATCCTGATGTCCCCACCTTTGTTCCCTCGGGGGTGGGGGGGGGTCATTTCTTGGTATCTCTTGCCACTTAATCACAAGAGACCAGAATAACATCTGAATCATATGTAACTTGTGCCCTGCTTTTTGTGTTGGTGGTAGCGGTGGAAGGGAACCAAAAGTGAACTTGAGGCGATGTAATTAGTGGCATTTATTCAAAAGAACGCAGTGCATCTGATGTGGGAACTGAAATCATTCATTGAAGATGGGCAAAAGGTTTCCTGTTCAACGATAAAAGGCACGTGATTTGTTCCAGACTGGGGAAAAAAACAAGGCTTTTAAACAATTATTTCAGCGCTTTTTGCAAAACATTATCATATTTTTGCTGACACTGCGATAATGCGGATTGTCAAAGTGACTCCTTTTTAGCTAACCTGACCAGTCTTTATATTTTTTTAAAAATCCGACCGCTTTGGAGCTTTTCATATTTTGAGTCGAAATTGTGTTTTTCTGGGCAGTTTGAATCCAGTCATAGTGAATATTTTGTGAATGTTTTCAATGTAATATTTGCAGTGCCTCTTTATACTTTTCTTTCAACAATTTATCAGAGAGAACTAGACAAGACATTCTTCAAGATGGACAACAGATACTGTGCCCAGGACTAGATCAAACTGAATACTCCAGCCCTGGCATGCTTGTAGGACTGCTCCTGTAACTTGTTTAAGAGAGAAACTGGGGGAGAAGGGAGGGGCTACTCAAACTGCACTGCATTTTTTTTTGCTATATAAGTAATGTTTGAATTGCATTTAATTATAGTCTCGCTACAAAGCTGTACAGACTTGAAGGAAAGCTTACACTCCAAAGATATTTAGTCTTCGCAGCATCAAGTTAAACTTGGGATTCTAGCCAAGCGAAATACATTACAAAGGGTTCTGTGTGTTTTTGAAGCATTTCCATAATTACTTAGAAAATGAGTATTCTGCTTTTTCTAATTATACATCTAGTTGGGGGTTTTTTTCTGTTTCTCTGTATATGATCTCATCTTTGTTTTAACAGTGCTTACTACATCAGTGCTCATAATGCCAGTAGTATTGAATAGTTGCATCACCTTTTAACGCTGCATTTGCCACAAGACTACAACAGCACAGCCAGAGTTGGGTGAGTTTACAAAAGAGCCAGTAGAGAGTCTGCATATTACTTTAAATAAATCCTTTAAATGTTTTGTTTGGAATACAAGTTTGTTTCCCCCTCCAAGCTCACTTAGCTTTCTTCGGGTGCACAGTTTGTTTTGTACACTGTTACAAAATAACTGTTAAAAAAAAAGAAATGAATTTCTCCCGCCCTTTTTGACAGCTGGAGTCTGCTTTCGAACAGACCTGATGCCAGCCTGGTCACAATCTGGCCTAGTGCTTACTTTGGTCAAGACGCAGCGGATTGGGACTCGCTCGTCATGCCAATGTCCTCTTGACCCCCGTTGAATTTTGAGCCATCCACATTGCGCCACCAGCGTCTGCCAGATGGATGTGGTGGTTGGGAGGGGGGCTGGTTTGCGGGCACGGAGTTTTGCTATGGCATGCTGGTATCCTTTAAGCCCAGTGCAAGTCTATGCTCTGTGTGTGCTCACGAAAGACACCCTCCGCTGACCTTTGAATGCTGGGTTACTGACCCTCCCAGACCTTTCCAGAGTCAAGAATCTGAGGTTTATATCTCAGATGCTGCTGTGAGCAAGCAGTCAGTCAAATAGGGAATTCTCAAAATGAATATTGAACAGTGAATCTGATTTATCTTATTAGCTTCTCATTACAGTCCCTTGAGACTCTATAGTCTGACTGAGGCAACCTGTGCTTTCCCCCTCTCTACCACTTGTGCTGTGAGTAACAAAGTTTTAAGTAGCTCAGCACTTAATGCCATTATATCCTGTGATGACAGCTCCTAGACACTAAGCCTAGGCCTATTGGGCACCCCTTGCACCCAACATTCAAATCGCAGTAGTGTAGTTGTTATGCTACTGGATTAGTAATCCGGAGGCCTGGACTAATATTCCAGGGAGCATGAGACGGCTGGTATCGGTAAAAGTGATGGTGAAACTGTCGGACCGTCATACAAATCCAACTAGTTCACTAATGTCCTTTAGGAATGAAAACCTACCAACCTTACCTGGTCTGGCTCCAGTCTCACACCAAAGTGGTTGACTCTTAACTGTCTTCTGAAGTGGCTTAGTAAGCCACTCAGTTGTACACCATCTTGTTGGGGAAACTAGGGATGGACAATAAATGCTGGCCTTGCCAGCAACGCCCCCACAGCCAGGAATGAATAATGAGTAATAAAACCTTCCGCGAAATTGATCAGTGCTCATATTTACCTCATTCGATTCTTTGTTCTATATACCTACCAACATCTGCACAGAAATCGAAGGGGGAAAGACAGAACATATAGACCTATGTAATTGGACTCAAATGCAGTTTGAAAAGCAATAAAGTTCCGTTTTAAATCACTTAAAGAATCAAAAATCTGAAAATCAAACATACCAAGTTTAGAAACTTCAAATGCTGTACAGGCACTGTTAAGATTTAAGACAGATGAAATTAAAGAAAGTTTTGTTTTGCGATGAAATAGAAATAGCATCTGGCCTTCAGCTGCAAGGTTTAGAGTATATTGCAATAAATGAGTTGTTGTGACCTAATGCAGGGTCAGTGCAAAAACCCTCCTTTTCACGTGTTTTTTTCAAGATAGCTCAGCAGCTGAATTCCTAAAGTGTAACCTGAAACCTATTTGAAAAGATATTAATCACGGCATCTGGTATTTTACTTTTTGTGAGTTAAAACTGAACTTTTTGTAAGCAAATGTTAGTTCAAGTGTTATATACTTAACTGAGTCAACAGTGTGATTGGCCTGCCCACTCCAATCACACGTAACCCAAAAAGGGGAACAAGCAAAAAACAATAGAATGGAAGACGAGAGAGACTCTCGTTAATGTCACCTTACTAGTGGGCCAAACAAGCTGAGCGAGAACTTGCAGGCATTCCTGTACTCTTGAAATCTTTGCCTTGTGATGCAAGGATGTTTAATAATCATTTCTTTGTGAGATGCCAAATGTGACATAACATCTGTAAAATATGTTACTGAATCAAAGGAAGTCATTTGAAACCCTGAAACCTTTTACAAAGTTTCATTGGCATTTCTCAAATCAAACTGCAGATGCTTGTAATGGGTGCTTAACCTAGCCAGCAGGAATACAGTATATGGCTTGATCAAGCACCTATTGCAATGAGCGGATTGTAGTTGTAATAGATATTTAATCCAGCCGATTCGCAGAATGTACTTGTAATGGGTATGTTACCCGGCCAATGAACAGATTGCCCTTGTAATGGGTATGTTATCCAGCTAATGAACAGATTGCACTTGTCCAGGTAACGCTAGCTGAAAGATATTCAAAACCTTTTTATGGATGTGATCATTAAATATTGAATTTTGAAGCCAGCCGGGCTCTTTTTCTTGTCTAGAGTGGATTTAAGTGAAAACTACGGTAACTCTGAGCAGTTTGATAGCATTTGCAATGGGCACATTTTATAAACGATAAGAAATTAGTCTTGTTTGATTTATTGACACATTGAGATAGAAACTTGACTTTCTTTGATGGCTGGAGTAGGGTAGGAATTCAGTTTGGCAACAAGTAATTTCCCAGAACATTGTTGACATAAGCAAATTTTGTCTAACTTTGACTTGTTTGTGACGTGATAATGGTAGCTTTGTTCCATTTTTATGCAAGTTTGGTCAGAAACAACTCACAACTCTCATGTCCATTTGTAGAAGAAGAGAGTAGCAGTTTACTGGAAAATACACCACTGAGTGACATCAGGGACAGATCACCCACAGAGTGCTGATGTCAAGAGATAGTTTATTTTCCAGTAAGCCAGTGTATATAAGTCATTCATTGGTTTTTTACCACACACTCCATTGACCTTGATCATTGCCAACAGTGATTCTTCAGAGAATGAAACGAGTGGAATAACTTGGTGTGATGTCGCTTTCAAGTACAACTGGGTTTTGTATATGCTTTGTGTAAAAGGTGTGGTGTAATTTTGAATGCACTTTAAGATTCCCTTTGCTTCTTGGATATAAAATTGCATTTACTAGTTAAGTCCTGAAAGTTCCAGTGCAAGTTGCCATCTTGTTAAAGTTCTCTATGGTCGGTGTTCTGTGCGGTGTTGCGTAACATATTAGTGAAGCATTAATTTTTTTTGCATAGATCTGCTGTGACTCCAAGAGCTTTGAAGTTTGCAGTCTGTAATCTAGAATGGGATTAGAAATATCAAGCAGAGGGGGGAGAGTGAGACTGTTTTTGGACAGCAAGAAACTGCGATGTGAGCAAAAGGCAGTTTTTGGTTTTTTTCATTGAAAAATGTAAGAATAGCAAGAAACAGTGATTCCACTCATGTTCAACAAGCCTGGTCGTTACTCTTGCCTCTCCCAAAATGATTTTGGCACTTTCATTATTTCAAAGGGACTTTCGGCTATTTCACTTCTGCTGATTTACTTGGGATAAAGGTCAAGAGGTTCAGGGGGTCAATAGAAGGGGGTATTGCCCTTGATACAGTAATTGAGGAAAAAACCTTGGCCGTAGAACTGCAGTTGAGTGAAGCCGCAGCCACAGTGTTTGTGAAATAGAGCCTGTTGTTAAATACTAAGACCTGTTAAAGATTAGAGCCATGTTTTTTACTGACTGTATTGCAGAATTGAGTGAATGAACTTTGTTCCAAGTGATAAAAGCTTTATGTTAAATTAAATTAATATTTGTTAATCAGTTAGTAAGGAAATGGACCCTTTTTTTGTAAACGATTTTGACCAGACACTGAGCTCTGTTCTTTGTTCACTGTGTACATGCCTGAGGCAGATTTTCCTCACTTGTACTTTTTAACAGAGAATCCAAGTGTTATAATACTCGAATAATAGAGATAAACCACCAGTTATTTGGTTTTTGGGTACACAAGATGAAAGGCTGACACTAGAGGGCAATTGAGAGCTTTGGTGAACAAACACAAGCTGAACTAATTTAGATTTTTTTTCCTCCAAAAATATACTTTATTCATAAAAAATCTGTTTAAAAAAATTACAAAACAGTTCAAAACAGCACCAAGTTGACATTCCAAAAAGTGCAAAGGAAATATAGGAGTGAGTTGCCACACAACCCTTCCATTCCATTTTACATGCCATATACATTTTACAGCCAAACCATATTCGGTGTATACAGCCCGAAGGGTTTCCCATGAGTCCAGCCCCTCAGTTCACTATGGTGGGAGGACCTTACACTGTGGTCTTTCCCCATTGAACCTTTGCGGCGGCTGCCCCAAGCTTCAGCACGTAGTCCTGGACCTTGGAATGTGCCAATCTGCAACACTTGGTTATGGACAACTCTTTGCGCTGGAAGACCAGCAAGTTTCAGGTAGACCAAAGAGCGTCTTTCACCGAATTCATGGTCCTCCAGCAGCAGTTGATCTTACAGTCACTATAGTGGAGATAAAGACTGATGTAAGATGTTTATCTCTGTGTGCGTCCCTGGGAACAGCCCATAGAACACAGACTCCTGTGTTACAGAGCTGCTTGGGATGAACCTCGACAAAAACCGCTGCATCTCTTTCTACACCATCTACAAGGCACAAGTCAGGAGTGTGATGGAATACTCTCCACTTGCCTGGATGGGTGCAGCTCCAACAACACTCGAGAAGCTCGACACCATCCAGGACAAAGCAGCCCGCTTGACTGGCACCCTATCCACAAACATTCACTCCCTCTACCACCGTCACACAGTGGCAGCAGTGTGTACCATCTACAAGATGCACTGCAGCAATGCACCAAGGCCCCTTAGACAGCACCTTCCAAACCTACGACCTCTACCAACTAGAAGGACAAGGGCAGCAAATGCATGGGAACACCACCACCTGCAAAGTTCCCCTCCAAGTCACACACCATCCTGACTTGGAACTATATCTCCGTTCCTTCACTGTCACTGGGTCAAAATCCTGGAACTCCCTTACTAACAGTGCTGTGGGTGTACCTACCTCACATAGATTGCAGAGGTTCAAGAAGGCAGCTCACCACCACCTTCTCAGGGGCAATTAGGGATGGGCGAGAAATGCTAGCCTAGCCAGTGATGCCCACATCCCATGAATGAATAATAAAAAAAAAACGCTAATTCTGGACGAGCTGACAAAAGCCGGCAGGTTCTTCGATACGAGCAAAAGTCCCGGAAGCGACGGCTTACCAGTTGAGTTGTATTCGGCTCTGAGAGACCTGCTGGAAGTATATGAGGGTATGCTTCTGGCTGGCAGCATGTCAGAATCCGTGAGGAAAGGCATCATCACCCTCATCTACAAGCATAAGGGGGAAGAGAGTGGAAATCAGAAATTGGCGGCCCTTCTCACTGCATAATGTTGACTACAAGATCCTGACCAAAGTCATCGCCTGTCGGGACAAGTCTGCTCTGGAGTTGGTGATCCACCCTGACCAGACCTGTACTGTACCCGGCAGGAAGATCTCTGATAGTCTTGCGCTGCTCAGGGATACGATCGCCTATGTACGGGACAGGAGGGTGGACACCTGCCTCATCAGCCTGGACCAGGAGAAGGCTTTTGACAGGATATTGCACACCTACATGATGGACGTGATCTCCAAAATGGACTGGTGTAAGAGTTTGAGAGGACCTGGCAGGGTAGATGCTGAGAGGCCGTTTCTCCTGGCTTGGGAGAGTAGAGCTAGAGGTCAGGTGATGTTGAAGTTCAGCCATGATCTTATTGAATGATGCAGCAGATGGAGGGACTGAACGGTCTATCTTTTATGTTTCTATGGTGCAAGTGGGAAAGTTACAGGCTGTATTGAAAATTAAAAAGAAGGACTTGCACTTATATAGCACCTTTCATGACCTCGGGAGGTTCCAAAGTACTTTACAGCCAGTTAAGTACTTTAGAGGTGTAGTCACTGTTGTAATGGAGGAACTGCAGCAGCCAATTTGCGCGCAGCAAGCTCCTATAAACAGCTGTGAAAGAAATTACCGGGTCATCTGTTTTAGTAATGTCTATTGCGGAATAGCTATTGCCTGGATACTGGGGAGAACAACCCCTGCTATGCTTTGAAATAGTGCTGTAGGGTCTTTCAAGTCCACTCGAGAGGGCAGACAGGTGCCTTGGTTTAACGTCTCGTCCAAAAGATAGCACCTCTGAATGCATTACGCCTTCAATACTGGCATTTGAGTGTCCTTTTGGATTATTTTCTTAAATCTCTGAGAAAAAATAACTCTCTTTCTCTCTCTCCCTGGCACCTCCTTATGTTATAAGTGGATTTCAACAATAAATGTTCCATGAAGGCCACATGACAACAGTTGCTGGTTACTTAATTGTGTTGGATGCTGAGGTATGTGGACTATTTGATATAAAATGGATCTTCTGACTCAACCACAGCAGCTTAGTCATAATACAGACCTATATTTTAATATTGAAGCCTCATGTGGCCAATTATGATCTAATGGATGAGAAATTGAGTCTAGGAAATCTTTTCTCCAAAATTAACTCCAGATTTGTTGTACATAACATATCTTCAGCCAATATCATTAAACTTTAAATTAAAGTAATGATTTGACATTAGATTACATATGATAGGAACGAGTCACTGCCTCTACCTGGAGGCCAGTGTTCAGCATTCGTTTTCTTTCTAAAGCGTTGTCAATCGTCCAGGGTTGCCCTGGAGTCTCCTGGAATTAAAGATGATCTCCGGGACACTGCTGCGAGCAACTCCGGAGAAAAATGATAGCATTAAAAACAATTGTTTGTTTTCTTCATTTTCTTTGAACACTTTTGCTTCTTAGTTATAGAATCATAGAATGGTTATGCACAGAAGGAGGCTATTCAGCCTATTGTGTCCATGCTAGCTCTCTGCAAGAGCAACTCCTCTAGTCAAACTCCCCCACCCTTTCCCCGTAGCCCAGCAATTTCTTTCCCATCAGGTGCTTATCCAATTCCCTTTTGAAAGCCCCAATTGAACCTGCTTTCATCACACTCTCAGGCAGTGCATTCCAGATCCTAACCACTCGCTGCATTTAAAGAAAAATGTTTTTTCCTCACATTGCCTCTGGTTCTTTTGCTAATCGCCTTAAATCTAAAACCTTCATGTCCTTCCTAAAGTGCGGTGCCCAGAATTGGACGCAATACTCCGAACCAGTGTTTTATAAAAGTTCATCATAACTTTTGTAGTCTATGCCCCTGTTTGTAAAGCCCAGGATCTCATATGCCTTTTTAACCACGTTCTCAACCTGCCCTGCTGCCTTCAACAATTTCTGCGCATGTACCCCCAGGTTTCTGCTTCTACACCCCCCTTTTAGAATTGTATCCTATATTTTATCTTGCCTCTCCTCTTCTTACCAAAATGAATCACTTCACACTTCTTTACATTAAATTTCATCTGCCGCATGTCCGCCCACTCCACCAGCCTTGTCTGTGTCCTCTTGAAATCTATCACTATCCTCCTCATAGTTCACAATACCTCCAAGTTTTGTGTCATCTGCACATTTTAAAATTGTGCCCTGTACACCCAAGTTCAGGTCATTAATATATGTCAAGAAAAGCAGAAATCCCAATACCAACCCCTGGGGTACCGTCCTCCAGGCTGAAAAACAACTGTTCACCACTACTCTGTTACCTGTTGCTCAACCAACTTTGGGTCCACTGTCCCTTTTAATCCATGGGCAAATATTGGAGTTGGGGGAAAAGGTGCTGCTTGATTGGGTTGGGGGGGGGGGGGGGGGTGGGCAGGAGGTCATGTGATGAAATCTCTGTCAAACCAGAATTGGCAACCCTATCTTTCTGCCTCCATTTAATTGAGGTTAGATTCACTGCTCCGAGTGGAGACAGGGCTACAGCAGTGTCATGCCAATTCCCCGATCTGTGCTCCCTGCCAGTGTGGCTCCCAGCTGGGAGCACACCAATCGTGAATTTGCCCGGTGATGATGTGAAATGGGAGTTCAGGTGGCAACAGCTGTTGAAGGGAACCTAAGCACAGCCAGGGCTACAAATCCCAGGCCAACAAAAGACAGCTGGATCCTTGAGATATTAACTCTGATAGACTGAACAAAAGCTGTGACCTTTTAGTCACCTCTGAGACAGAAGGTCGTAGGTTCAAACTCCCTACGCCCCACTCCAGGATCTGTGCACATACACTTGAGTGCCAATCAAGACTAATAATGAGGTAGCGTCACACTATCAGGGGGGCTATCTTTTTAAGCCAGCGTGAAAAATCCCTTGGCACTATTTGAAGAAGAGCTGGGAGTTCTCTGGTTTCCTGATCAACATTTCTCCCTCGCACCAACCAGATTATCGAGTGGTCATTCATCCTGTTTCCTGATTGTGGGATCTTGCTGTGTGCGGTTTTATACATAACAATAGTCACTGCATTTCAAAAATCAGTTCATTGGTTGCAGAGTGCTCTGAGGTAACCTCAGGATGTGTTAAGACACTGCCCTCTCTCTTCTAGCCTCTGCGATTCAAAGTGAATATTAAAACAATTTTCAATTAATATTTTCTGAGTCTGGTTGCATCTTGTGAAATGGGGTTTCCGCATTCAGAAGACTCCACTCTTCCAGTACCTGACCCCCCCTCCATAAACTTGAACTCATCCAAAATTCAGTTGCCCGTATCCTTACTCACGCCAAGTCCCGCTCACCTATCACCCCTGTGTTCACTGACTTAGGTTGGCTCCCAGTGCACCAACGCCTCAAAATTAAAATTCTTCTTGTGTTCATGATCTTTCATGGACTCTCCCCTCCCTATCTCCATAACCTCTTCCAGCCCTACAAGCCTCCAAGAACTGTTCATTCCTCTAACTCTGGCCTTCTGCACATCTCCCACCATTCGTCCCATCATTGGCAGTCGTGCCTTCAGCTACCAAGAAGCTGTGGAACCCCTCCTTGCTTCTCCGTCCCTTTCTCTCCTCTAAGACGCTGCTTAAATTCTACCTCTTTGACCAAGCTTCTCATTGGTTTTCATTTTAGAGACGGGTTGGGAGGCAGGTGGGCTGGCAGTATGGCGGGAGAAGAGCCCGACATCTTCCTCCGCTGTAGCATATTGGCAACGGCAGGAACCTCAGCAGGGTGGCCATTCCAGTCGGCAGCCAATTAAGGGTTACCTCCTGCCCCTGCCAGTACTTTACCAGTGCCAGAAGGGGCTGGTGGCTTCCCAGTGGGTTCCTGAGGGAGCCCTCCTTTATGGGCACTCCATGGCTCATGGAGGGGTTCCCCCGCAGAAATGGTAGCCCCTGCACCCAAGGCGCCGCTGCCAGAACAACGCCACCCCACCCCAACCCCAATTGCTAGAGCCTGCCTGGCTCCGGCTTCCCCCAGAAAACTCACTGGTATTGAACATATCAGCATTGAGGTGCCCTCTTCTTTGTCATGCAGCCTCAGAAGTGGCCACCACCATTGCTAGCAGTGACATGGCTGGCAGCTCTGGGGCTGGGCAGCTGTCCTTAACTGGCAGCCTGTTAATTAGCTGCCGTTGGTAAAATGCCACCTCGGGGTCCAGCTGCCTGCCAGTGAGGATTACTCCTGCTTTCAGCCCTGGCGGCGGCACTGGACCCTCTCTGACAAAATTCGGCCCTACATCGCCTTATTTGCCGCAGTGTCAATTTTTGTCTGATTGTTATTCTATGAAGCACCTTGGGAACTTTTACTATGTTAAAGGTAATATGTAAATGCATGTTGCTAATTTAGTATCTGTCTTTATTATTCTTGTCTCCAGCTGCATTGTATTGTTATGCAGTTAATAGATCAATAAATATCAGAAAAGAACTTGGCTGTTTTGTGCTCCTGCCAAGTTTGATTTTCTCTCCCTAGGGGAGGTTGGTGAAACATGTGACTTTTTATTTTTACAGAACCACCTATTTGTAAACTTGCGCTTAAATCTAGCGTAACCAAGTGTTCAGTTTGTACTTCCTCATCTTGGATGTAATTTGAGTTAGATTTTCCTACTCTCAGATCATTCATCCATTGGGTAAACTGCAGGAATCTACACACAGAAGGACGCCCAATTTCTTTAGCAGGCCTGGAGGTGCTGAGTTGCAGCTAGCATCATATCAGGACTCTTACATAAATGCAGCTTTCTGAAATCTGTCGACCAGTTCATGCTTTCTTTAAAGCATTGTTTTGCTGGGATTATTAAGAATCAGTTGTTGGTTTGAGACTTCGGTGTGCACAAGCAGTGCTCTGTGCTAGAACAACATCTAAATTCTAAATTATGTTTTAGATTCCTTTTGAATATATGCTTGTTTTAAATACGCTCCTGTGAAACGCATGGGGACCTTTTTCTACATTGAAGGCACTATAGAAATGCAAGTTGTTTTTAACATATCTGAGATGCAGTTTAAATGTTTTAGATATGTTTGAGGTACATTTTTGGTATTTCTCTGATATAGGAACATAGGATCAGGAGTAGGCCATTCAGCCCATTCATTACAATAATGGCTGATCATCCACTTCAATGCCTTTTTCCCACACTATCCCCACATCTCTTTATGTCATCAGTATTTAGAAATCTGTCAATCTCTACTTTAAACATACTCCGTGACTGAGCTTCCACAGCCCTCTGGGGTAGAGATTTCCAAAGATTCACAACTCTCTGAAGAAAGAAATTGCTCCTCATCTCAGTCCTATGTGGCTTCCCCTTTATTTTGAAATTGTGTCCCCTGGTTCTCAACTCCCCACCCAGGGGAAACATCTTAGCTGCATCTACCCTGTCTATCCCTTTAAGTATTTTGTAGGTTTCAATGAGATCACTTCTCATTCTTCGAAACTCTAGAGAATACAGGCCCAGTTTCCCCAGTCTCTCTTCATAGGACAGTCCCGCCATCCTGGGAACAAGTCTGGTGAACCTTCATTGCACTCCCTCTAAGGCAATAATATCCTTCCTAAGGTAAGGGGACCAAAACTACACACAGTACTCCAGGTGGGTCTAACCAAGGTTCTATACTATTGAAGCAAGACTTCGCTACTCCTGTACTCAATTCCTCTTGTGATAAAGGCTAACATACCATTAGCCTTCCTAATTGGTTGCTGCACCTGCATGTTAGCTTTCAGTGACTTATTGATGAGGACACCGGTCCCTTTGTACATCTACGCTTTCCTATCTCTTACCATTCAAGAAATACTCTGCACATCTGTTCCTCATAAAAAAAGTGGATAACCTCACATTTTTTCCACATTATATTCCATCTGCCATGTTCTTGCCCACTCACTAAGTCTGTCCAAATCTCCTTGAAGCCGCTTTGCATCTTCCTCACAACACACATTTCCACCTAGCTTTGTGTCAACGGCGAACTTGGAAATATTACATTTGGTCCCCACATTCAAATCATAATATTTTGTGAACAGCTGGGGCCCAAGTACCAATTCCTGTGGTACACCACTAGTCACAGCCTGCCAATGCGAGAATCAGCCGTTTATTCCTATTCTCTGCTTTCTGCCTGTTAACCAATCCTTAACCCGTGCCATTATATTACCTCCTATCCCATGTGCTTTAATTTTTCTAACCAACCTCCTTTGGGGGACTTTTGATTATCAAAAGCCTTTTGAAAATCCAAGTATACCACGTCCACCGACTCCCCTTTATCGATTCTGTTAGTAACATCTTCAAAAAAACTCCATATGTTTCAAAATATGTTTTAGACATGTAATTCAATCATTGCTTTGGTGATGGATAGATCAGCCTACAGGTGCAGAGCTGTCTCATGAGCATTATTTATTTATTTTATTTAGAGATACAGCACTGAAACAGGCCCACCGAGTCTGTGCCGACCAACAACCACCCATTTATACTAATCCTACATTAACGCCATATTCCCTACCACGTCCCCACCATTCTCCTACCACCTACCTACACTAGGGGCAATTTACAATGACCAATTTACCTATCAACCTGCAAGTCTTTGGCTGTGGGAGGAAACCGGAACACCCGGCGGAAACCCACGCAGTCACGGAGAACTTACAAACTCTGCACAGGCAGTACCCAGAATTGAACCCAGGTCACTGGAGCTGTGAGGCTGCAGTGCTAACCATTGCGCCACTGTGTTGCCCTATCTGATTATATTTGACCCAAAAGGAACAATAAATCTCTTGGCCTCCTCAATCTTGACCCAGGATATCAAACCCTTTAAGGTTATAAGTGCTGCTGTTAGAAGCGTACAACCCACCAACACCTGCACTGGTAAGTCTTGTTCACTCTCGAATGCAGACTACTTGTTAATACCTGTTAGGACTTACGATCCTCTTTATTATGTTTGCCCTGTACTGGAGATTCTGGTGGTTATGTGCTTGGGTTACTTTAGGCCCTCAGGATAATTTTGACCCAAATGTAGGGTTCCCACTAGAGGCCATAGTCCCTTCTTGTAGGTTTGTTATAACTGGAGTTAGTTGGTGTACCCTGGCACTGTGAGTGTGGCAGCAAAACACTGGGACATTCAAAGCAAAATTTGAATATTCCTTAAAAAGCAAGGCATCTGATGATTTTGAGGTGCTCCTGGGAATGTCAAGTCTCAACATTTCAACCCCCTCCCCCACAAGTGCTTAAATACCACATATTTGTGCTGCCTCTAAAGTCGATAACATAATTAATTCTTTTGCTCCAGTGCATTTAATGAGCACTTGACCCACTTACATGATGCAAAAGCAGCCTCACATCAATACAAGCAGCACAAAATGTGTGGTTTAAATTGCGTATGCTGTGATTACTGAGATGTTTTATTCACTGAGATGAATAAGATACCAATTTGAGCCAAAATTAGAAATGTCATATTTATCGTGCGCAATAACTTCAACCATCTGTAAGACAACCACTATTGGGAAATATTCCGTAGGGCTGTCATTTGGTGAAACTGCTTTAAATCATTAAGCTGCCTTAAAAATAACGCTGGCAGGTATTTTGTTTGGGGAGTCTTAAGTACTCTTTTAATAAGCTTAGGTTTCTTCAACTTAGTTCAAAAGAGGCAATAATCTAAGCATACAGTATTTGTATAAATAACATTTGGAAATATTGAATATTCTAAATTAAAAGTGGCTTAATTGTTCATTCCAGTCCAGTATCCAGTCATCAACTATTTATTTCAGATGAGACCAAATATGCAAAGGGAAACACCAGCTATACTTGAACTAAATGCCAGCTCGTGTGGAGTCTCTGTAAGCATCTTCTGAGTTGGGTGACCTAAGCATTGAATTCTCTGTCATCTCTTGCCACTTGAATGGGGAAGACTTGCAAATAGGCTCTGTTGTTATTTTTGTGACACTTCATCAGTTTTTATTTGTTACTGAAATCGAATGGTGCACTATAACGTCCATAAAGAATGGACATGCATTTGTACAGCACCTCAGGATGTCCCAGAGCACTTTACAGCCAATGAAGCACTTTTGAAGTGTAGTCATTGTTGTAATGTAGGGAAACTCGGCAGCGAATTTGTGCACAGCATGCTCCACAAACAGCAAGGTGATAATAACCAGAAAGTCTGTTTTAGTGATGTTGGTTGAGGGATAAATATTGGCCAGGCCACCGGTGAGAATTCTCCTGCGTTTCGAATAGTGCCGTGGGTTCTTTTACATCCACTTGAGAAGGCAGATGGGACCTCAGTATAATATAAAACCTGAAAGATGGTATCCCTGATTGTACTGTCCCTCAGTACTGTACTGCCCCTCAGTACTGTTCTGTTAGTCTAGATTATGTGCATCAGTCCCTCAAGTGGGGGGCTCGAACCCATGACCACCTGATTCAGAGGTGAGAGTGCTACCAACTGAGCCATGGCTGATACTTAAATTGTAAGAATGGTTCACTCTGATTAAAAGCCTGGCTGAATTAATAATTGACTTAACATATTGCATTAATGTTATGATAGATAAATGTAAACTGAATTAAACTGGAGTTGCAAATCTTCAGTTCGCCATCACTGGACAAACTTCAGATCTGAATGGGATCAAGTTTAGCCTATTTAATTTGGAAATTCAATAAAGAAGCTGGATTAGTTCTTTTGCACGAGAAGGGCCACCTTTGGTGGTATGGCACATATTGTATAATTTCCCTGGACTCAGACTTCACATGAAGTGGCCTTTTAACTGACTGTAGCAAAGTACTATGTCATGGAGAGTCCATATTTTTTGCTAAAACTTGAGAATCTGTATTTTTTTAAAACTGAAAAGGATTTCAGTGGGCATTGAAACATCAGGAGATAGCTGAACTTTATAGATGCTTTTTTTTTAAAAAAAAAAAGCAGGGTCAACGAGAGGTTTTTGGTTTTGACCAGTAAACAAATACTGGAAACCAGATAATTTCAAGGAAACCAGCAGGGGGTTTGACCTTAGAACTATGCTTTGTATGACAAGAGAGAATTTATGACTTGGCATGTGTCTTGTTTCTGGAAAATTTTCGTTTCATTTTGAACTTTAAAAGCCAGTGGGTTTGGACTAAAGGAGGCAATTGGAATTTGATTTGGACCTGCCAGGAAATCAGAAGAAGAACCAAGACAAGTATTACCTCTCTGTAAAGAATCCTTGCTCTTGAAAGGCAAAATCTTGTATGAAGTGGTACTGTTGCCTCCTGCATTTTTTGAAGAAACCCTGAATTTGCAGAAACCTTGCATTTTCAAAATGACATTTGCATCGACTGTGAGAACTGACATCTGTTGCTACACCCCTGATGGAAGACCTATGTGAAGCCTTCTACAGTTGAATTTCTTTGAATGCCTACCCAACACGACTGTTCATCAACCTCGCCTGGAAAAACTTTGAGTGGCCTCCAACTATTTGACTTTGGGGCACCTCACCAAACCAAAGAACTTCCTTCCAGATCACTGCAGTCTAACATTTTTTTTATTCCTTTGAAACAAAAATCCCTTTTTTCCCGGTTAACCGGTTTTTGGATGTGTGTGCGTGAAGGCTAGGGAAAAATAAGGAACTTTAATATCTCAATTTGTATATATATTTACTTCATTATTGCTTAAGACTTGATTTATAATAAATAGATAATTTTGTTGTGAAAGAAACCTGGTTGGTGTGCTTTATTCTGGGGACAAATTAGTTGGATTTTTCAGTAAGTGGGAAAATTTATTGATATGCTGTGACCTGTGGAGAAGTGGGACTGAATTAACAGTGCACTCCTCCCACCTCGGTCGTAACAATTATTTAAGCTGTACTGCTAAAGGTGATTTAACTAATATGATAAAATATAGACAGATTCTTGTGCACCAAAGGAAAGTTCAAAAAGTGAGATTTTTCTGTGGACAAACTTTGGAGATGGCAGGAAAAGTCGATAAGTTTAGTTTAGTTTAGTTTAGAGATACTGCGCCACTGTGCCGCCCTAAGGCTAATTTAAAAAAAGCATATGGGATCCTGGACTTTAAAAATAGAGGTGTAGAGTACAAAATCAAGGAAACTATGCTAAACCTTTAGAAATCACTGGTTAGTCTCAGCTGGAGTATTCAGTCCAACCTTGGGCACCACACTTAAGTAACGATGCCAAGGCCTTCGAGAGGGTGTAAAGGGGATTTACTAGAATGGTACCAGGGATGAGGGATTTCAGTTACGTAGAGAGACTGGGGAAGCTGGGATTGTTCTCCTCAACAGAGAAGATTACGGGGAAACTTAGTAGAGGTGCTCAAAATCATGAAGGCTTTTGGTAGAGTAAAGTAAGAGAAACTGTTTCCACTGGTATAATGGTCAGTAACCAGAAGAGACAATTTTAAGATAATTGGCTAAAGAACCAGAGGGCGGCACAGTGGCGCAGTGGTTAGCACCGCAGCCTCACAGCTCCAGTGACCCGGGTTCAATTCTGGATACTGCCTGTGTGGAGTTTGCAAGTTCTCCCTGTGACCGCGTGGGTTTCTGCCGGGTGCTCCGGTTTCCTCCCACAGCCAAAGACTTGCAGGTTGATAGGTTAATTGGCCATTATAAATTGCCCCTAGTATAGGTAGGTGGTAGGGGAATATAGGGAAGGTGGGGATGTGGTAGGAGTATGGGATTAGTGTAGGATTAGTATAAAATGGGTGGTTGATGGTCGGCACAGACTCGGTGGGCCGAAGGGCCTGTTTCAGTGCTGTATCTCTAAATAAATAAATAAATGAGGAGAAATATTTTTACGCATTGAGCTGTTATGACTTGGAATGCACTGCCTAAAAGGACAGTGGAAGCAGATTTTTTTATTATTCGTTCATGGGATATGGGCGTCACTGGCTAGGACAGCACTTATTGCCCATCCCTAATTGCCTAAAGGTGGTGGTGAGCTGCCTTCTTGAACCGCTGCAGTCCATCTCAGGTGGGTACACCCATTGTAATAACTTTGGAAAGGCATTTGGATAAATACTGCAGGGCTATGGGGAAAAAAGCAGAGGGAGAACTAGGACCAACAGGACAGCTGTTCAAAGGGGCTGGCACTGGCTTGATGGCCTGAACAGCCTCCTTCTGTGCTGCATGATTCTGTGATTCGAGCTTCAGTACTTTGTGCACAATAGAGGGAAGTTAGCTGTCTCCTTAATGTGGACCAAAGCTAAGTAGAACAGCTTAGAAGTAAAAAGGGTTATTCATAGACAGTGCAAATAAAAGAATACCGACTGAGAAATGGTAGATTGTTATACTATTTTGGGACTTCTGTGCCTCGGAATATCTGGCCTTATTACTTTAATCATCGACATAATGAGACAGGATGTCCGATCCCAAAAGGGAGATAGTTGCAAACTGACTGAACTGTTTATACTTTGTGTGTTTTGGTCTGTGAAAAGAATTATGGAAGGAATATAATAACTGAAGTAATGGGATCATGTTCCAGTGATGCTAAATTGGATTTTCATTTGCAGTAATTAAGAGGTTGTTTTGTTCACATTCTGGCACCAGCACATGAAATCTAATAGTTAAAGAGTATATTCATGTCAGGCTGCAAGATAATCCTTTGTTTAGTTTGCTGCAGTACTTGATTTACATGCCCTGCTATTTAAACACGGGGTTTTATGTTCATTAATATCATGAGGGGATATTGCCCAATAAATTTATGATTTAATTTTGTGGATTGATGCTCCTTTTTATAGTCAGAAAATTAAAGGACACTTAAACATTTTATACCAGCTTGCCTGACTTCCAAATAAAACGAAGAATAACTCGTAAGAGTCTTAACAACATTCTTATTGAAATTGCAGCTTGACTCGGAAGTGATGGCGTCAGCTGTTTGCATGACAAAGCAATAGTGCCTTCCTCACAAAACCTGGAGCCGCCTTTTGGACTTTGAAATTGTCCGCCCTCATTTTTACATTCGAGCTGCAAATGCTTTTAACAGAGGGACTTTTTTCTTCTTGTGTTTGGGAGTAAACTATCCACAGGCATTAGCACGTAAGCATTCCGCAGTTCTGTTAATAATACTCGCAGAGTTAATTACAAAGCAGTGACATTCATTTATTGATGATAACATTTACCAGTTAGCAGAGGAGGTAGCAGTTGATCTTGAAGGGCAGAATTGCCTTTTAGTAATTTACTACCTAAACACTAATAGGTTACCTTTATCCTGCTTTTTAATAATTCTGCCACCGGCCAATTTATATGCAGGGCTGCTATTGTGTTACCTTACGGTTCTGTGCACTTGAAAAGTATCTGCAAACTCTGCTAATCCATCTGTGTTGACCTTTTACAGTGTATGGGCAATTTTGTTCGCAGTGCACTTGTTTACAAACACTAATATATCTAATATATATAATCATCCAGCGCCTGAAAAGCAGAGCCAGGGCCTCCGAAAGTCTCATAAATATCGAATTACACAAAACTGCGAGCCAGCAGATCTTTTGAGTGCCACATTCTTGGACATGAGTAACTGGGCCCTGAGCTGTACACCAGCACAGTGCCTTTCAGACGGGCTGCTGATTAGACCCAGCAAAGCAACTGAAATCATTGTTACTGTGAAAGAGGTGGGACGAGAGATGACAGCAAATGGGCCGTGAGCAGTTAAAACTCGCAAGTGTGTTTTTTTTTTCACCAGGCAGTCCATCCCACTTTTTTTTTTTTTGTTTTGTGCTGTCGGTGATCTGTTACATGAGTAATCGTCGTTTTGAGCAGGAGCAAAATAAGTTGTGGGCACACAGAGAGGAAACGCTGCGATCATTGGCAAGTGGTTGAACTGACCGGGCATCAGAGTGGCAGAGATGGTGCATATTGCCACATGCTGCAGTACTGATGTCTGAGGCTGTTAGGACCAGGTTAATTCAACCAAAATGGGTAACGATGTTTTTTCACCCTCTTTCTATGTTTGGTCTGTTTCTCCTTTTGTATTTCTTCGACTGGCTGTGTTAGTCATCCTGACAGTACGACATTAAATGTTCTTTGTGTGGTTAGTGTATTACGCGACTTCACTGCAGACCGAGTGTTTCGTCAGGGGATAAGGTGGTCCAAATATTTTCCACAGTAGCTTTCAATGAACTAAATTAAGAATTAGCCAGTGCTCAGCTCTTAGCGATCAGCCTTTCTAATGTGGTGTGTCCCTGTCTCTCTGTCCCTGCCTGTGTTCATGCGTCTGTCTGTCTGTCTCTGTCTGTGTGTGGTGGGGGGTAATGGTGGTGACTTCACTTTTGTTGTAATCTGTACAGAATGTCATCACACTTCAACAATGCTATGATTGAATTCCAAACCCAAACCATTTTTGGACATACTCAACTGAGCTGCAGTTTGTCTAATATTTCTGAATCAGCTCAAATTAGATCATTTCCTCAGTCAGTGCTATTTAAAGTTCACTTTCACATTTGTTATGCATGCTTCAAATAATTAGCAACGTGCACTGGCAAGTCTTTACTTAATTAACACAGCAATGTTTCTAGGGTGCTGTCTACACAATAAAACCTAATTGACTGAAGACTAATATGTCACTTGTATGTTTTGGCTACAGACTCAAATACAGATAATAAACACCGTGCAAGGTATCCTAAGGCATTCTGGTTGAAGGCAAATGCTTGAAAGCACTGAATAAAGCTAGCTTTACAGTGTTACGCACATATATTTGTTTTATTCTCAATTAAAATATAAATGTAAGTTAAGTTTCCCTTTTAAAAATTCCAATGCAACACATAGTATCAAGGTTGGATTATGTTATTCTGCCATATCTTCAATGACTCCTCTGTTTTGGAGACACTTCACTGAGTCCCATTGCTCATTACAGTTTATGACTGAACCCTGTCATTAAATCAGTCCTCAGCTACTGAACAAATATACAGTAATTAAATGGGAATTGTTGCTTATTTCATGTAGCTTTTGATGTCTTGGCTGCTCTTTATAGTACGATATGAAAGAAAGTATGAGCTTAGCTTTTGAGTTGTCAAACACTGTGCTTAATGATTACTAATCTCTCTGATCTTTGGTAACCAAGCATTTCAGCAAAGTGAAATCTCAAATAGTCATGTTCCAAGCAGTTTTACTTATTTTCGGAATATCCCACGGCATTGAGAAAGGTGCTTGAATTCCTTTGAATATAGAATTGGTCTGTGACTGATGCGAGTTGTATTCCCTGGGGCATTGCTGGCTTGGTATGAACATGCCATTCTCATTGCAATCAACAGACATGTAATAGAGTGAGATTTATGGTGCTCTGAGCTCTTTGAGGCAACGATGTGCTAAATATTGAAGTGTGGCGGCACTGAGGTGTGTTTGCTGATATCGACTGATGTAACTCTGTTATAGGCTCGCTTTTGGAGGAGTGCTGTACATTCGGCCTGATTTATAACTAGTGTTTCAGCTTTTACTGCCTCTGGTGTGTGTGTGTATGAGAGATCAGAAACCCCTACAAACATAAACCTGATCATCGCTGCTCTGCGTACTGTACCATAACTATCACTTTGCAAGCAGAATAACCTCCGAAGTATTTATAGTTTTTTTTTGTTGCAATTGCAAAAGTGTAACAATTGCAGGAGAGATAGATGGAAGAGTAGAATGTTAGATAAAGATCGCCCGTCTAAAGGCATTAGAATCTAGCAAGGTCCACTTTGATCCACAATAATGAAATCCAGCTGCAGCTGACACCTGTGAAACAGTAACTCTGCTACCTGTTTAGATCTATTCTTCAGCTGCCTGTTACCTGCCTCTCCCCTTTTCAGATCCATTGAAGTCAACAGGTGGCTAATCTGATATTGCCTGTTTCACATTCACTCCGTCAAAATTAGCCCCCAAGATCGCCACTGTTGAGAATGAGTTGTGGTTGATCGGAACACGTTAATGATGCCCGGTCAAGGCAGGAGCAGTGTTTTTTTTTGAGGGGCGCACAATGCAGAGGTTTAGTTTGGGACCCACTGTATTTTACTGGCAATGTTACTAAGTACCGCTTACTTATTCTGGTGTCCCTGCCAATATAACGGTGTAAAGGCCGGTTTGCAATAAGTGATGTACAAATAGTTAACACAGTGATCTGGGATTAGCTGTTACCATTGCATAGCTGTTGTCCTTGCATGGGATGCCGCATGCTAGCTCGGGGTCCCGTTCAGTCGGCGCTGTTTGAGCCTTGACCCTTTATGTCAAGGGATGGCCAAAGATGAGCAATGATTCCAGACAGCTGTGGGGTAAAAGTGACTGAAGAACGTGAAATGGGAATTTCTTGCTACATGTGACATTACAGTGACAATCTAAACACGATGCTGCAGTGATTGAGCTGCTCTGCACAGCGATTTTAATTCACAGCCAAGTGGCAGGGCTGCTGTTGTGCAAAGCGAATGGGTTGCTGCTGCGAGCACTTCTTTTTTTGCTGTGGGTGAATTTTTGAGAATTTAAAAAATGAATCTCATTTTGGAAGCAAAACAAAATGTCGTCGATGTGAAAACTCTCTTTTTGCGATTTCAGCTGGAGAAAAAGTGCTTGGTTAAATATTTTGCAATGCAGTTATTTATAGCACTGAAGTAGTGCAGCTGCACAGAATGTACACACTGGATACATGGCGTGCTGTTCGCTGTCATTTGTGCCGGTCTTTCTGGAATCTGCAGTTTTTATGGAAATTGGAATGTCAGCAAGGTCACACTGGGAATGGGCATTGAGGGCTCCCGCACCCTAAGTAGCAAGGTGACTGTTCATTAAGCAATGCGCCTTGTATACGGATGGCACAGTTGAGGAATGTTTAAAAAAAAACCAGCTGTTTGATATTGGGTTGGTTTGACCAATGTGAGCATTTCAGTAATATCGACACTGAATTGTACATGCAATCAATGTTGCTGCTAACTGTTGCTTTTGGCTTCTTAAAATGGTTCTCCGTTCTTTCAATTTCAGCACCTAATCTCAAAGGCCGACCTCGGAAGAAGAAGTCCTACTCCCAGAAGCGGGACGCGCAAGCTCTAAATGGCCTGAGAGATTCCAATGAGGATTCAGATGGGAAAGGCAATGCCAAAGTACGGTCCAGTTCATCACTTTAACTCATCATACCTTTTGGCGGGTAGCTTTTTTTTTTAACTGTTTTTAGTCTTGCATACAAACAGCAAGGTGTCAGCCACTGCTCAGTGGTAGCACTCTTGCCTCTGAGACAGAAGCTTGTGGGTTCAAGTCCCAGGCCAAGGACTTGACTGGAAGATCCAGGCTGCCATTCCAGTGCAGGGAGGGCTGCACTCAGAGCTGCTGTCTCGGTCCCATCTGCCCTCTCTGGCTAACTCTCGTATTTAGTCAGAAGATTATAGGCTCAAGTCCCACTCCAGAAATTTGAACACATAATCCAGCCCAACATTGTCACCGGTGCTGTCTTGTGGATGATTCATTAAACCGAGGCCCCTTCTGCCCTCTCGGATGGAAGTTAAAGATGCAATGACACCATTTTGAAGGACAGCATGGGGGTTCTCCGCAGTATTCTGGTCAATATTTATCCTTCACTCAATCAACATCACTAAAAACTGATGGTTATCTCATTGCTGTTTGTGGGAGCTTGCTGTGTACAAATTAGCTGCTGCGTTTCCGACAGTACAAAAGTGACTACGTTTCAAAAGTACTTCATTTGTTGTAAAGCACTCTGGGACATCCTGAAGTTGGGAAAGGCTCTAAATAAAACAAGTTTTTCTTTTGAACTAGCGTAAGAGCTACTTGTAGCAACCTTTAGGGGATAATAATATGGGGTTCCGTACAAACCTCGTATTTGTGTGTGAAATGTCAGTCACTGCGCTGTTGCAAATTCTGTGCTTATTTTCTGTCTCAGGCGAAATGTGAGCCCAAAACCACGATGGCAAAACCCAAGAATAACAACAGCAATTGCAAAAATATCGCAGCTGATGAAAAATCCAAGGTAGCAGCAGGTGAAGAATGCAGAGCAGAAGAACAGGCATTCCTCGTCACTCTTTACAAGTACATGAAAGAAAGAAATACCCCAATAGAAAGGATACCGTACCTCGGATTTAAACAAAGTAAGTGCCGCCTTTCTCCTTTTATGGCATTTTGAAAGTTAAGAATTCTTGACATTTCAAAAGGGCAGGAAAATCTAATTCATATTGAATGTCCTGACATCCTACTGACTGGGGAAAAGAAGGTGACAAACGGATCTGCTCTGCATTACATAATTAATTTAAAGATTACTTTGAACCAGGAGCAGGCGATTATCAGCCAGGATGACATTGCAGTGAATGTAGTGTGATGAACTCATATTCTGGGTTTGCATCAGTTGTTTTGTTCGGCCCAGAATTTCCGCTGAGTTTGTCCCCATCTCCAACCATAAACTGTTGATTACATCATCATCTCTGGGGGTGGGTTGGGGGAGCGGTCCGGTGATCCAAACCTTTCTTCATTCTTCCGCCAGTCGATGTTCTAAAATGTGTGGTGTTGCTGATATCGATGAGCTGACTATAAGTCGCTGGCAGAGAAGAGTTTAGGGGGACGAGATTCCCCCGGCAATAAGTTCATTGAAAAAGTAGAAAAATGTTTACCAAAAAGGAGTGAGAGTGCGGTATAAAGCACTAACAGGATTGTTCCCTGTGTTTAGTTCTTGTCCAACAATTCCTACCCCATCAGTGAAGAAGGAAGAAACCTCAGTGAAAGCCTGGGGTGATTGCTGTGGATGTCTCTCCACTTTGAAAAATGTTGTTTAGTGCTCATTAAGACCCTGTTAAAGGCCAGTCATGGGAAGTACATGCAGAATTATACAGCTGTTCCCAAAGTGCTTCTGTCCAACAAGTGTAAAAATAATCAGCCCAGCCGCTATAGTAATGCATAAGGCAGGGACACCATCTGTCTCACTGTGGTCATTGCTGGCTCTCTTAAGTAGAGGAGGGAGGTGAGGATAGTCTAGGAGTGCAGAGGCCTTTCCCAGCCTCACCACGAGCACCAGGCATTTCACTAGGCAGTAGGTTCACAACAACAGAATCAGCTCTCTGGGTGTTTTGCATGCTGTGTGTCACCTGCTCTTAAAAGATACCCCCCCCCCCAACAAGAGGGCAAGCAACCATTCACACAGTGACATGGCAGTGAAGGTCACCAGTGCCCTCAGCTTTTACACCACAGTAACCTTTGTGACCCCGACTGGGAAGGTCATAGGAGCTGGGCAGTTTGCTGCATGCCCTTTCATCAATAGTAAGCCACTGAAGCTCTGTCGTGCTCTGGGCCTGGCTACCTCAGGATTGTGTAACAGCAGAGACAATGGCTGAGGCAGATAAAAGTTTAGCAAGCTGTTAGCTTCCCTAAGGTATGGGGTGTAAATGACTGCGTGCACACTTCCCGACAACCCTGTGGCACGCGTTAAATAACAAGGGCTGTTAGTCCATCACATGCACATCTTGCTTACTGTCGTGTCCTGCATTTGTACATGCTCCCCTGGATGAAGGAATGGCTGGTCAGATGATCAGCTGCGTGAGCCGCAGAAGGTCATGTCTCTGCAATTAATCCTTTTCCAAAGGCTACATGATGGCAGCGAGCTGGAGTGCCCACTGACTGCTGCTGTACCATGGCACACATGCCAGTCTTCAAGGTGGTCTCTTCAGGAGGTCCACTGATCTGTCTTAGTACAGGATGTTTGGCTTGTCTGAAGTCACTGATCTGACCCAGAAGACTTCCTGAATCCTTACTTCCAGGAGAGTTAAAGCTGGCTGTAACTGGCTCTTCTGGGTTTTGGACCTCAAGTCCATGATCGAACAAATAGGAGCATTCATAACCGGCATAACTATGATCCCCACACTGAAACGTCACTGGTGTTTCCCCCTTGTGCTATCAGACTGCAGGCCACTCCTCTATAACATCACTCAGGTGAGAGATAACATTACATACATGAATGTTTGTTTGACTCCTCCACTTACCCCAACTCCTTTCTGCTGTCAAATGCGAGGAGTCAATTTGTTCTTGTTGCTGTGCCATTCTCCAATTCAGCGAAGACTGATTGAGTTTTGTAATCTCAGCATGTATTAATAGATCTTTGATACGTAAGGGTATTGAGGGATATGGAGCAAAGTTGGGCAAATGGAGTTGAGGAACAGATCAGCCATGATCTAATTAAATGGTGGATAAGGCTGGAGGGGCTGAATGGCCTGTTCCTGGGTACATAGCATCAGTGCTCCTTTGGAATCAACCTGCACTGTTGTCCCAGTGCTTTGTGATTCCACAAAAACATTACTAATTCTTCGGCAGCAGTTGCATCTGTGCTGCAGCTTGGTGCTAGTATGGTGAGGATAGTTGGTTGCTGAGGTGGCTCCTGACTGTTAAGGTTCATTGGAGGAAGCCTCTCTTCACTCCTCTGTATGAGGAGCAGCGAGCAGCTGTAAGTTACTGGTCAGAACATTGGGCTGCTCCCTGTCTGGCCTGCGTTCCACCTCACTCGATTTTCCTCTACACTCTGGAGATCTGGTGCTCAGGATTTGAGAGTATTTCTCCAAATGAGTGCTTGCATATACTGTATCTGCACAATCACTGTCATATAACATATTGTAACAACCCTAAAATAACTCATAATATAATACATTCCTCAAGTTGTGTGTTGTCCTCCAACCTCTGAATTTCCACGCCTTCAAGACTCTCTCTGCCAAAGTCCTTTAATTGGAGCCCCTGTTGTATTGGCAGTGGGAGGTAGTGCTGTTGACATCATCTCCAAGAGTAAAACTACCCCATGAGTAGCAATGCGAGAGATTTAAAAAAAAAATCTTCATTCAATATTGAGATATGAAGGTCTCTTGGACAGGCTGGCACTTATTGCTCATCCCTAGTTTACTTTGTATCAGATTGCTCGCTTGGCCATTTCACAGGGCAGTTAAGAGTTGTGCTGCATTTGCTGACAGCACAACGACTAGGTGGCGTAGTACTGGCACATGCGCAGATGCAGCCTAATCCACTGAAATATCACTGTCTGCAAGGTCTCAGACAGCTGCCAGTATTAAAAATGGTGTTGCTCAATTTGACAGGGAAAATGAATAAAACTCAAACCCCCTTAAAGGCTGCGATCGCCAGCTCCATCCCATCCCTAACAGTAACCTGCTGCCTCCCGCCATTGCTGCTTCTCTTCGACGCTCCCTCCTGCGCCTGTCTGCTTGCCACTTGCCCCCCTCGGCCGTTCGCTGCCCGCTGCACAGCTTGGAGAAGCGGCGGGGGTGGCGGGACATGGGAGCGAGCGGCCGAAGGTGGGGAGCAAGTGTCCAAGGAGGGGGGAAGCAGCAATGCAGGATGGAGCGGTGAGTAGTTGGGAGCGGGAAACTGAAAGCGGCGATTGAGACAGAGATGGCAAGAGGGAGCAGGGTACTGTTGGGATGAATGGAGCTGGTGATCGCAGCCATTGAGGGATGAGGCAATGCTTGGACATTATTACATCTAACGTTGTTGCGTGATGAAGTCATCACGCACATGCACGCATTCATACTGACAAGCTGGCAAATGTTCGGACGCAGTCATGACATCGGTGATCGCTGTGCACATGCTCTGCATTGTCAGGACATGCTGCGTAAGAGTTAACCACTTTGGAGTGATTCTGGAGTCTCATACAGGCCGGACTGGGTAAGGATGGCAGGTTTCCTTCCCTGAAGGATATTGGTTGTTTTTTTTGCAGATTTTTAAAACTGAATTCAAATTCTCAAACTGCCACTGTGGGATTTGAACCCACAGGGCAGAATTTTCATTTGGCTGTGGGGGAGAGACCGGAGGCAGACAGGCCCTCAGTATCCTACAACCAGCCTACCTGCCAGTCTCCCACCATGGCCCCACCTCCGGGCAATTATCATGGAGGCAGGATGGGGGGGCGGGGGGTGAGGTGCTGTTGGCTATCCGTCCGCAAGCGACAGATAGACAATTTGGCCAATTGGAGAGCCTATTAAGGCCACTCTCCAGATGCTGACTGATGGCAGACTGGAGTGTTGGGGAGAGGGTAAGGGTGGTGCAGGGGATTGGGGGCACCAGTGCTCCATCCAGCTAGGAAACCCCCTCCCCTGGACCCGCCATAGCCATCGAGCCACAGCTGTGGCCCAAGCCATCCAGTGAAGGGGTTGCCCCTCCACCATGACGGCCTGGCAGCTGTCGCCTCTTTGATGTTAAAAAATTTGTTAAAGCTCTTCAGAGGGCACCTCCATCTTGAGTCGCTCTCTGTCTCTCTCCCCCTCTGTCTCTCCTCCCTCTTCCCCTCTGTCTCTCCCTCTCCCCCTCTCTCTCTCTCTCTCTCTCTCTCCCTCTCCCCTACGTGCATTGGCAGCTCCTACCTCTGACAGTGGGGCTGCTGATCTTTCAGTGCAGGAGGGGCTGCTATTGGCCCTCCAGCCTTAGGACCCTGCCCGCCATCCTATATGGGACAGGGCTGCCAGAGGCAGCATTTTAATTGGCTACCTCCTTGAAAAATCGGCCCCCGAGTTCCAACAACGGCATGTGTAAGTTCCCTACCCACATTTCCTCCTGATAACAGGATTGGCACCAACAAACGAGAAACCAGCCCACAGTCTGTGGATTCCTCATCCAGTTACATAACCACTGCACTCATTATGCTATCATTCCGTCGGTAACATCTTGTACATACCTTTCAGTACAATTGGTGAGTCAGTACTGGATTCACTTCAGAATGGAATTTCTTTTACTTTACAGTATAAATGGGTTGTTAACCCGAGCTGTGTAATTGGCTGTGGAAATTACTTTTGTGCAGATTTTTTTTTTAGATCACCCCTGAATGCCCCCTTTAAACTGACGTGAGGACGTAAAGTGCGATTTGTTTTATCTTGGATCTGTGGCGCCTCTGAATGGTGTTACAAGATAACCTTGTACCATTACAGCTTCCTGTGAGTTGCCTCAGGGTACTCCCTAACTGCCGGCACACTCATATCATGTTTACTCGAGGCCATACTGAAGCTGTTATATAATGAGAATCAAGTGGGTCTTAAGTTCATAAGTATAATAAAAATCATCTATGTGTAACTAACTCCTTCAGAGCTGCTTTATGTTCTCTAAAATTACATGTACATCCTTTTTTATTTAACAGCCGGGAATATAATCTATAAGACAAGTGCTTTGTAATATGCAGGAACTGCTAAAAACGCTTTAATAATTATCTGCTCATATCTGTATTTCTGCTTTTCTTGCCCCAGTGCCTTGCTGACATTTTAAGGGTCTCATTCACTCAGGCACTATTCCCTTTCCCTTGAACATTGCAAATCCCCATTAAGTCAGGCCCCTCGTCAAAAAGCCCACACTCGACCTCTCCAATTGCTGTCCATGTTTAATCTTCTTTTCCTCTTTATTATCCTTGAACATCTTTCCACTATCCAGCTCCTCATTCGTCCCTCTCTCAATTCCCTGGTCAAATCCCCTCAGTCTGGCTTTTGCTCCCTGTGCAGCATTGAGAGGGCCCACATCAAAGTTACCAAAAATGCTCTTGTGACTCAGACTGCAGCACATTATCATTCCTTGTTCTTCTCAGCCTGCCCACAACTTTCAGCAAAGTTAACTTCTCCTTTTTCCCTGCCCACCACACCACTCACCCCCCCACCATCTCTATGGTTAGTGTCCTTGGTGCTGTCCTCACACACTTCCTCCCCAACTTGCCCCAAAGCAGCCAGCACATTTCCCCGCAGTGATCTTCTGCTCTCGTCCCGGATAGTTAACGTGTGAACTACCTGAAAGTTTCATCCTTTGCCCCGTCCTTTTATTTTTATTTATTTCATGGGATGTGGGCCTCACTGACAAGGTCAGCATTTGTTGTCCATCCCTAATTGCCCTTGAAGGTGGTGGTGAGCTGCCTTCTTGAACCGTTGCAGTCCATCTGGTGTAGGTACACCCACAGTGCTGTTAGGGAGGGAGTTCCAAGATCTTGATCCAGCGACAGTGAAAGAATGACTATATATTTCCAAGTCAGGATGGTGTGTGGCTTGGAGGGGAACTTGCAGATGGTGGTGTTCCCATGCGGCTGCTGCCTTTGTCCTTTTCGGTGGAAGAGGTCGCAGGTTTGTAAGGTGCTGTCAAAGGAGACATGGTGAGTTGCTGCAGTGCATTTTGTATATAGTGCACACTGCTGCTACTGTGCGCTGGTGGTGGAGAGCGTGAATGTTGAAGGTGGTGAATGGGGTGACAATCAAGAGGGCTGCTTTGTCCTGGATGGCGTCATGCTTCCTGAGTGTTGTTGGCGCTGCACACATCCAGGCAGTGGAGAGTATTCCATCACACTCCTGACTTGTGCCTTGTAGATGGTGGACAGGCTTTGGGGAGTCAGGAGGTGAGTTACTCGCTGCAGGATTCCAAGCCTCTGACCTGCACTTGTAGCTACATTATTTAAATGGCTGGTCCAGATCAGTTTCTGGTCAATGGTAACCCTCAGGATGTTGATAGTGGAAGACTCAGCAATGGTAATGCCATTGAATGTCAAGGGAAGATGGTTGGATTCTGTCTTGTTGGAGATGGTCATTGCCTGGCACTTCTGTGTGTGGCACGAATGTTACTTGCCACTTATCAGTCCAAGCCTGAATGTTGTCCAGGTCTTACTGCATGTGGACACAGACTGCTTCAGTATCTGAGGAGTCGTGAATGGTACTGAATATCATACAAACATCAGCAAACATCCCCGCTTCTGACCTTAGATGGAGGGAAGGTCATTGATGAAGCAGCTCAAGGTAGTTGAACGTGGGACACTACCTTAAGGAACTCCTGCAGCAATATCCTGGAACTGAGATGATTGGCCTCCCACAACCATCTTCCTTTGTTCTAGGTGTGACTCCAGCGGAGAGTTTTCCCACTGACTTCAATTTTGCTAGGGCTCCTTGATGCCACACTCGGTCAAATGCTGCTTTGATATCAAGGGGAGTCACTCTCGCCTCACTTAGAGTTCAGCTCTTTTTTCCATATTTGTACCAAGCCTGCAATGAGGTCTGGAGCCGAGTGGCCCTGACGGAACCCAAACTGAGTATCAGTGAGCAGGTTATTGCTGTGTAAGTGCCATTTGATAGCGCTGTCGACAACACCTTCCATCACTTTGCTAATGATGGAGAGTAGACTTATGGGACGGTCATTGGCTGGGTTGGATTTGACCTGCTTTTTATAGAAAGGGCATACCTGGGCAATTTTCCACATTGTTGGATTGATGCCCTTGTTGTAGCTGTACTGGAACAGCTTGGCTAAGGGCACAGCTAGTTCTAGAGCACAGATCTTCAGTACTGTTGCTGGAATATTGTCAGGGCTCATAATCTTTGCAGTATTCAGTGCCTTCAGTCGTTTCTTGATATCACTTTGGGTGAATCGAATTGGCTGAAGACTGGTATCTGTGATGTTGGGGATTTCAGGAGGAGGCCGAGATGGATCATCCACTTGGTACTTCTGGCTGAAGATGGTTGCAAATGCTTCAGCATTGTCTTTTGCACTGATGTGCTGGGCTCCCCCATCATTGAGGATGGGGATATTTTTGGAGCCACCTCCTCCAGTTAGTTGTTTAATGCCCAGCACCATTCACGACTGGATGTGGCAGAACTGCAGAGCTTTGATCTGATCTGTTGGTTGTGGGATCACTTAGCCCTGTCTATTGCAGGCTGCTTCCACTGTTTGGCATGCATGTAGTTCTGGGTTGTAGCTTCACCAGGTTGACACCTCATTTTTAGATATGCCTTGTGCTGCTCCCAGCATGTCCTCCTGCACTCTTCATTGAACCAGGGTTGATCCCTTGGCTTGATGGTAATGGTAGAGTGGGGGATATGCTGGGCCGTAAGGTTACAGTTTGTGGTTGAATATAATTCTTTTGCTGCTGATGGTCCACAGCACCTCATGGATACCCAATTTTGAGCTGTCTGTCCCATCATTCCATGCCAAATCATCCCCAACTAAATCAGATTTAAATGCCGCCACCTTGTTTACAAATCCACCGTGGCCTCTGCCCACCGAACCACTGCAATGCTCCTGCCACCACCCTTGGCCCAATATCTCAACCCAAGCCCTTTGGGCCTTAGATCCTGGCATCCTGTATCCCTTCCCTGAAGTTTGATGGGAGAGTTTTCTGCTATTTTGACTTCAATTTGTGGAGCCCCTTCCCTGTACCCAATTTGGGTTTTTTAACATCAGATCTTGGAATGCAGATCTGGCTTTCACCTACACTTGATTCAAAGGGAAGAGCAGGATTCTGCACCTCATGGTGTAAAACACAGAGCCGGCAGCACCCTGTCCCAAGCTTTCCCATCTGATCATCTCCTGTATCTTATCAGGTAGCCAGGAATTGGATTACCACCAGACAAATGATGCATTTACACAACAATAAAGCCAAGCACACACACATTGCTGGCAATTTGATTCATAAGTGGTTCTAACAGAGTAGGTGAAGCATATAAGAGCAAAATACTGCGGATGCTGGAATTCTGAAATGAGTATAGAAAGTGCTGGAAATACTCAGCAGGTCTGGCAGCATCTGTGGAAAGAGAAACAGAGTTAACGTTTCAGGTCAGTGACTCTTCATCAGAACACAGGGTTCTGATGAAGGGTCACAGACCTGAAACGTTAACTCTGTTTCTCTCTTCACAGATGCTGCCAGACCTGCTGAGTATTTCCAGCACTTTCTGTTCTCATTTCAGGTGAAGCGTATAGACTGGCTCAAAGAGTGTGGAGAGAATCAGGCAATAGATGATGAGGGATTGTCACCATAAGACAACAAAGCCAGTAGGGGACAGTGTAGCTGTGATAATGGGATGAACCAGATATTGTTATTCGAATATTAGCTGGTTTATCTTTATTAGTGTTTGCCAAACACTCCGAAGCCTTCTCTCCTGTAGTTGGCTGGTTTGAGTTTGCAATAAGTATTACATTCAAAAGTGTGACTTGCTCAATGCCTTTTAGTTTTGACCACAATAATGCAGTACAGCTAATGGATATTATTCATTGTGATGGAATGATTTAATTCCTAGTTACACCCTCCTTCTAGCAGCCTGGTACCAGTGATGTGGTGCCTGGTGCTGCGGGCACTGACGGGTGCCAGCTGCCCGTTCCCCATAATGCCATATTCTTTACCAGTGAATGCTGGGAGAGTGCCAAGGTCAAGGGGGAGGGTTATTGGATGACGGCAGCTATTAAAGGGCTGCTGGCACTTCTTGAAAGCAATGTCCGAATTTTGTTTTTGGTGGGACTTGCGCTGATCAGCCATGGAGAGGCAGAAAATCCTGCAATGCGTGGTAGCTCGACCATTGAGCTGAGGGCCACCCAACAAGGCAGAAGATCTACGTTGCCATGGGCCATTATGAGCAGGGCCTGAGGTTCTGAAGCTATGCTAAGCATTTGACTCCCACACGTTGGATGCAGAGCTGTTTATGGACTGCACTGTCTGCTCCTCTGGGAAGAAAATGAAAGCCAGTTTTGTTTGGTTAAAGTGCCATATTTCATGTAGTAAAAACTTCTTCAAAATCAAAGTTGTACTGAATAACTATGCTGACTCGCTACACCATTGACATGTGTGAAACCTCTCCCCCTGGTATACTGGTTTGGATAAGGATCCTTAATGCACCATTGGTCGATAGATCCTAAATCTGAACCTTGTTAGTATCGACAGCTTGAGGTAGATGTCACCTGTGGTTCAGTTGGTAGCACGCTTGCCTCCGTGACAGATGATTGCAGGTTTGAACCCCACTCCAGAGACTTGAGCACATATCCAGTGCAGTAGTAAGGAAGAGCTACACTATTGGCAGTGTCGTCTTTGGATACGATGTTAAACTGAGGCCCAAGATGGACGTAAAAGATCCCATGATTCTATTTCGAATAAAGAGCAGGGGCGATCTCCCCAGTGTTCTGGCCAATATTTATCGCTCAACCAACATCACAAAGGAAGATTATCTGCTCATCTCATTGCTGCTTGTGGGAGCTTACTGTGTGCAAATTGGCTGCTGCGTTTCCTAAATTACCACAGTGACACTTCAAAAATACTGTAAAGGGATGTCCTGAGGCGGTGAAATGTGTGCTACAAATCCATGTCTTTGTTTAATGGAAGCTCTGCCTCTGAGGATCCATGATGTTTACCTCTGCTGCTGACAAAGGCAAAATCTTGGACACCCCTATACGAGGACTTATTAAACCTCCAAGGGCAGCTGTTTTTTTAGCACAGCACATTATACTTAAAGCATTTATATCTGATTTTTTAAAAATATAAAACAAATAGTTTAGTAATGCTCGCTCTTCTTGAGCTACGTAAATGTGTGATTGCTATTATTTCTCCATAATCCTTATTTTTGTACTTATTGTCCTTCTAACAGTTAACCTTTGGACTATGTTTCAAGCAGCCCAAAATCTAGGAGGATATGAAGTGGTAAGTCCAACACTGCCTCGCTAACGATTATGCTCTTTAACTTTACCCCTTTCAGCCTTGTCATTCAGCACTTTGTATAAATAAACAGCAGCTCTGACAAGTTCTTAGAATGGCTGTAGCCATTCTGCGTGTGTTTATAGAATCATTTTTTTTTATTTGCACAGTCTTGAGATTAGATCCAGATTTAGAATGGAGCAGATTTATTGTAAAAAGCTATAAGTGGAAAACACATGTAACAGCTCCTCTGTCAAGGAAAGAAGTGAGCTCTGTAATTTTTTCCCATGTTGCCTCTCAAAGGGGGCAATTATAAAACCAAGCCAAGACTGGAGAAAGGAATTTTTTACTTGGCTGCTTACTTGGCATCTGTTCGTTTGTAATATGGGAAAGTATTAATGGCTGCAAAGTGAGTCAGTAATGGTTGTTAAAGAATTGTAAAGGCCATTTGTCAATGGTTTCTTTGACAAGCTAATGTGGAATATTAAAAACCATCAGTATAATGAAGAAAGAAGTCTACATCTTTTACATGTCTGGTTAGTCAATATAAGGCTAATATGATTGAGTTATATAGCATGGCCTACATTTTTTAGCCAAACTGTTTAAAGTACAAATATAATTATTTTTACAGGAAGAAAATAACTAAAAAAAAATTGATTGCTAAATGCATTAGTCTTGGTCGGCAACCTTGGCTTAGCCTGAGTCTGAAGGTTGTTAATTCAAGTCCCACTCCAGAAATGTAAGCACAAAACCCAGGTTGGCACTTCAGTGCAGTACTGAGGGAGTGCTGCACGGTCAGAGGTGTCGTCTTTTAAGTGAGACTTTAAACCCAGGCCCTGTGTGTCTGTTTTAGAGAAGGTAAAAGAGTGTAGAAGATTAAGAGGTGATCTAATTGAAGTGTTTAAAATGATTAAAGGATTCAATAGGTTAGATAGAGAGAAACTATTTCCTCTGGTGCAGGGTCCAGAACAAGGGGGCACACCCTTAAAATTAGAGCTGGGCTGTTCAGCGGTGATGTCAGGAAACACTTCTTTACGCAAAGGGTAGTGGAAATCTAGAACTCTCTCCCCTGAAAAACTGTAGAGGCTCAGTTGAATGAAAATTTCTAAACTGTGATTGATTGATAGATTATTGTTCGGTTAGGGTATTGAGAGATATGAAACCAAAACAGGTAAATGGAGTTAAGATACTGATCAAACATAATCTAACTAAATGGCAGAACAGGCTTGAGGGGCTGAATGGCCACCTCCTGTGCCTATGTTCTTAAAACAATTAACTAGCTTTTTATCTTATTTCCTGTTAGTGTGGGGCCTTGCTGTGTACAAACTGGCTGCCATGTCTTCCCACAGACCAAAAGTGACGACACTCCAAAAGTCAACAGTTGGTTGTGGAACGCTTTGGGACATTCTGAAAGTGTGATGATATTAAATATTAATGCAAATTCTATCTTTATTGTAATCTCACCACATACTGCAGAACTCTGAGTCAGTTATTATGGTTTTAGTTCTGCTGGTAATTATCTAGAAAAGAGATCTCATCCGTTGGCGTAGGATAACTAACATTTTTGATAACTGAAGGACTTGTTTCATTTTTGGAGAGGCCAATTTCTTACATATGTTCCTAGAGGGAGATTTTCAGTAAAGATCACAGGACATGACATCAGCAGAGTGTCATATTAGTCTCTGTTTGCATCAACAGATACGAGTGGAAATTTCTATCCTGCATTGTTTTGGAATGTGTTGCAATAATGCTGTCTCTCTCTCATGCTTTCTTGCCCTATTTTCCACTGTGGGCTGCATTTTACAATGCCACTGCCGAAATCGACAGTGGACGTAAACAATGGTGGTCCGCCCGTGTGGACCACACGTCAGTTCATTTAAATGGCCTTGGCGGACCGCCCACCCCATTCACGTGGAGGGGGGGGCAGTCCGTCCCCGGCAATGGCGTCAGCAGCCTTTGTGCAGGCGCTGACGCCATTTTTAAAGGGCTTTGAGCCCTTCCATTTAATTTCAATATTTAAAGAAATAGGTTTAAAAAAAAATGCCCTTCTCCCGCCGCGCCCCCCCCCAATAATCATACAATGCATTACTTGCCCTGTTCCCCCCCACCCCCAGAAACACTTCCCCTGCCCACCTGACCACCTTCCCTACCACCCCCCCAGTACATAAACTTTAAACTCTAACTCTTCCCACCGTCCCCTAAACCAATGAGATTAGTTTGACCCCGCTCCCCGCTATCCTGCACTGAAAAGCTAACCTGCTCCCCCCCTCCCCACCAGGGTTACACCTTGGTTCCCTGGACAGGGATCTGAAGGCACGGGAGTGCCGGCCACCAGCACCAGTATCGCAGCTGGGTGGAAGATGGAGGCGAGGAGGTATTTATTTCCTTTATTTAACTTTATTTACATATGTAAATTTTGCTCCCGGCACTGAGCGACAGGGGGGCCGCCATGAGGCCTTGCCACCGGCGGCAATATTAGGCCGAGCCTTCGTGGGCCTCTGCTGGAGGCATTTTCCAGCCCACCACCCCCCCACCCCTGCCATGACCCGCGATGTCAGGAGGGCTATAAAATCCAGCCCTGTGTCTCTCTTCACCCTTTTGTTATCTCTCTGCCTCTCTCTCTGTCTGCCTCTCTGCCACTCTTTTTCTCACTCTCATTCCTTCTCACTGGTTTTGTTTGGCTCTCCTCGCTCACACTTTCTTATCTCTCTGTCTCTCCCTCCCACTTTGTCTCTCTCTCTCCCTCTTCTACTCTCTTCCACCCTCTCTCTCCTCGCTACCCCTCTCTCCACTTTTCAAAATGTTTATCCAATAGTGAATAGAATGTTACAATATTTAGCAACAGTATGGCACACAAGGAAAATTATGTCTGCTTTATGCACAACCAGTCGAGAATTTATAATTAAATTAATACACTTTAATTCACCACCAGTTTATTAACAAAACCTATTTCATAATAGTGAGTTATAAATATTATTTACAGAAAGTGGAAAGCAAGCGAACAGATGCAAGAAGCAGCATTGTTTCTGAAAACAAACTCTTTTGTTTATTTTAATAATAGCAGTCCCTGTTGCCTAGGTTTTCCATTACAGCTTTTAGTAATGAAATTCCATTGAAGGTTGCACTGTGCAAAAGCCCATTTTCTCAACATGATGCACTGTTCTCATACAGGTCTTTTATGCAAATCCAACTGCAGTGGAGCTGGGTTTCACCCTTTGTGTGAGGCCTTTCTGAATATGTAACTGAAGTGTACTTTGGTTGTCTTGCAAAAATGCAATAAGTAAGTTAACTAGCAACAGTGCGCAATGTAACTGAAATATAAAGATAATGCCTTATAATGATCCTGACAGAATATCAAAGTACTGTTAGTGGTCAATCATTTCAAACATTCTAGCGTTACCAAAGCTTGTATGATTCACCATGTGGTTCACACTCCAGGTTTACTGTTGGTCCAGAACAGTTGTGGCTTTGCACTCACAATAAGTGAGTGGTTTGTGAATTGGGTGTCAATGCCCAAAGTGACCCGGAAGTGAAGCACGTTGAGTCTGTCCCTCCACCAGGGAGAATTGGGTCACTTTGCTCTGATCAGTTTAGGCTGTGAGCAAAACCACTTCACATCAACACTACTGCCGTTTGCATGTAAATGGGAGCCTTTGTCACCTTCACTGCATGAGGGACTAAACCAGCGAAAGCAGGTTACATCAACACTGGGATGGTGCGGGGAGCGGATAGACTTTGGAACAGAATAGCTTTTTTTACAACAGATTTTAGAAATCAAGGATTGAAAAGAACTGGGGGAAAAAATCTTGAATAAACCCCAGATTTTTTATATATAAATGTGTGACTCCCCATTTCACTCCCTTGATTCAGGGTCTTTGGGATAGTCCAGACTGCTGGTTTCTACATGACGTCTGTCAGGGCAGTCCGACTTCGTGAGCAGGAGGTGGTCTTGGAATGGGGAGAGGAGGATCTTGCTGGTTTCTCCAATATCCAGTGAGGGTATTATATGGACCAGCACGCCTTGGTAACTGGCAAAATGCCCCCAAAGTGGAGGGGGGAGGTCGCGTTCAAATGATAGTGGAGGTTGGCTTTTAACTTCAAGAACCCCAGACTATTCCATTCATGTCCTACTGAGGCTGCACCAAACGCAGGATTTTAAAAGAATATTTTGAGAAAATTGGGCGAATGCATGTTAAATGAGGGCTGGTTCCTCACACACTGGTTACTGTCTGGGATAGGAGTGTAAGTCCCAGATTGCCAACTAACACCAGCTTTCATTGTGATTGTGACAGATAACTGCACGTCGACAGTGGAAGCAGATTTATGATGAATTAGGCGGCAACCCTGGAAGTACCAGTGCAGCAACGTGTACTCGCAGGCATTACGAGAGGTAAGAGGCTGATCATTATGATGAAAAAGCATGCCCTCGCAGGCCTTTCTGTTTGTGTCTTTCTGCACTGATCGTTATAGAGTGATAGATTTCAGAAATACTCTCGCACCAACTTTGAAAAGATTTCTGCATTGTTAACTTGAAGATGGGGTTACTTTAATCATAAAACCACTGGAGGGAACTTTCAATTTGCTGCCGGGAATTAACTGGTTCTAAAAAATGTCTGATCTTCATTCCAACAGATTCCAATGAAAGTGACAGTCGGGCGGTTTCTATAACAGCTGGTCCGCAGCGCTGGTTAGTCCCGGGCGGCCGGTCCGCAGCGCTGGTTAGTCCCGGGCGGCCGGTCCGCAGCGCTGGTTAGTCCCGGGCGGCCGGTCCGCAGCGCTGGTTAGTCCCGCGCGGCCGGTCCGCAGCGCTGGTTAGTCCCGCGCGGCCGGTCCGCAGCGCTGGTTAGTCCCGGGCGGCCGGTCCGCAGCGCTGGTTAGTCCCGGGCGGCCGGTCCGCAGCGCTGGTTAGTCCCACGCGGCCGGTCCGCAGCGCTGGTTAGTCCCGCGCGGCCGGTCCGCAGCGCTGGTTAGTCCCGGGCAGCAATTTGAAAGTGTACTCCCGTTATGTTCTTTGAAAGCTTTCTGCATCACTAATCATTCCGAGTGCATCTTCAGTGTTCGATACAGGCCTGAGTTAACATCAGCTACCTCTTTGATTGTATTAAGAGATTTTGTGCATGTGTTTCTTTCTGGCAAGCTGCCCGTGGTGAAAACTGATAGATTGGCCTGATTTAGAGATTTTTTTGCCCCAGAAAAGCAGTGGCTAAATATGTGAAAGCTGCAGAATTCAGGCTTTGCTGTGGCATTTTAAAATGATTAAATGGGGCAGTGGATTGTCGGGATGAATTGTGCTCTGTTTCAGAAAATGCACCGAGCACTCACTTTATTTTCACAGGGCTTATTTTGCATTCATTGCAGAATAAATTCATTTGGTTTTTCTTTCGTGTGATGTGGTCTTAGATGCTGGATGGAAGCTTTTATTTTAAACAAAGCAGGAATAATTTAATGCTGATGATTTCAGTAATGTCCCTTAGGCTTTAACTGGTCCAAGCCTGCCTCCAGTTTGTTTTAATTCAAATCAGCTCAGATTCTCTATGAGCAAATGTCTTAGTCAGCCTTAATTTGCTCAGAAACTATCCATCATTGTCAGAATTTATTACAAATTACCAGCCACTTGGCTAAAGTTCTTCACTGCTCCAAATTTAATTAGTTGGATTACTGATGATTAACTGTAAATCAGCATTGATGAGGCTGTCTCTGTGAGGTTGTGCTAAGAGTGTGTTTAAAGTTAATTTTATTCGGCTCTGTAATTAGGTTGTAAACAAGGATCTGTTTGAGTTAATTTAAAAGACACAAACAGTATCTGCAAACTATTCAAGGGATCTGTAATCAGCAAGTGGACTGTGAAGCCTAGCAGGATTTAAAAAAAAATCTCCTTTATTTAGAACATTAAGAGAACCTTTAGAGTATGAGGATTCAGTGCTATGCACCGTGAATAAATTAGCAGATGGGATAATTCTCCATGCGTGTTTAGAAGTTGGCGCATTAATTGTATAGTTCTTCCTCTGTGTTGTCCAATCTTTCTATCCCCCCATCTGGGCAATATAACGAGTAGTTAGGTTTTCAACTTGTCATCCGGGCCTTAAACATGTCATAGTGTATCAGAGAATTAACCCGAAAGATTAGGTGGCCAGATTCTAGTAGTAAGATGGAGCCTGCCTCAGAGAGTCACTAGGAGCTCTCTTGATGTACAAGATCTGTTGTAATAAAACAAGAGTGAACCTTCCTGACTGGCAGGCAGTTATGTGCTTCATTGCCAATTAGTAATGCAAGATCTGAATTTATAAAATTATGTAGAAGTTAGAACACAGAGACGGGCCATTAAACCCAACTAACTTTGGTAAAACAAGGCTGGATACAAATTATTAAGAGGCTTTATTTTGCAGACAGCAAGTGAATGTACAGAGTGACTATTATGCACTCAATTCAATCAGTCTAACTTATCTTCAGGTAATAATACAAATTAATGAACCCGTCACATTTCCCCACAGTGGTTAGTTGTCGTACATGACTGAAATGAGGTAGTCTCTTAACTACCTTCCTGCATTCTAACTTCCTGAGCCTTGGTGAAAGCCTGCAGTAGTGGCTTTCTGGTGGTCAGTGTGTGTTCCTGCCCCTGTGTGCACAATCTGAGGAGAGAACCAATATCAGATAGCCTCCGCCAAGTGCCTGGGACACTAGCGGGGGAGGTGTTTTATTACATAGAATAGACAGCACAGAAACAGATTGTTTGGCCAAACCAATCCAATTTATCCTCTACGTTTGAGTTACTGAGACAGGCTGGCCAATTGTATATTGATTATAGCCTTTGGGGAAACTACTTCATGGTCTAGCTCATTAGCATTCTAACCAGCTTTAGTCTTCGTGCCTTATTAAAAACAAAGTTATGTGAATAAATCTTGCTTTAAATCGCAACCCTGGATATAACTTTCTCTTCCCCCCGCCAAAACCTTCCTGTGGAAAAATGGTCAAAGAATCCCTAACCATGATCGATGAATGTTTACACGTTATAACACAAGAGGTCGTGAGTTCAAAACTCACTATGACAAGTCATGAAACTGGGTTGAATAAAACCTGGTGTTTTGTGCATTGGCACCTGGAATGATGGTCTTGGGGCTATTGGGTTGTCATAGAAAACCAACTGGTTCATTAATGTCCTTCAGGGAAGAGAATCTGCTGTTGTCACCCACTTGGGCCGACAAGTGACTCCAGTTCTCCGTTATGTAGTTAACTCTTAATGCTCTTCTGAGGTGTCCTATCAAATGACTTGTTTGTAAAACAACTGCCCCCCACCTTCTTGAGGGCAGCTGGGGATGGACAATAAATACCAGCTTTGCCAGTGACACCCACATCCAGAGAACATATTTAAAAAAAAAAAGTGTTCATGTCAGTCTGTTTAGAAATGAAATCTGGAATTGCCCAGTAATTAAGTTTTCACTTGTAGAAAATAATTAACTAAATGAAGAGACAAAACTGGTACTGCAATTTCTGCACTAAGTAGGTGACTTTTTGAAACGGCGCAACTGTCTGTTGCTTTTGCTGAGCCAGCATCATTTTTAAGTACTGGCACTTGGGACAAATTAGTTACAAAACCTGCAAATATTCTCCCCAGTGCTTTAACTTTTTCGCCCTCTTATCCTGTCAGAAGCTTTCACTGAGGAGAATAATCTTGTTTCCACACTGTAATCTTTAAGATCTGGCAATGGTATTTAAAGATCATACTAATGATTTCCTCCAGAAACTTCATCAGCACAGATTGACAAAGATATTTTTCTTGGAAAGGATACCAATGTTGACTTAAACAGGGGAAGAAAGCTAATTAATTCTCAAAGTTAGTTGACTTTCTCATCAATGTGTTATGTTAATGGATTAAATAAAAGAATGACCTGCGCTTATTATTTTTCAAAAGAAAGTATCCATAGGGCAAAATCATGAGAATTAGTGACCACAACAGACCTTTTGTTTTTGACTCACTGTGGAGACTCCTTACCACTAATCATCAATGTTAATTCATCTTTAGTGCATGGATTCAGATCCAGTGTAGACAGATGGAACATAAGTGCTTTATCTTTGCAAGGTGTGAGCTGTGCCTCAGTGGTAGTACACTTACCTCTGAGTTATAGGTTTGAGAGTTCAAGACCGACTCGAGAACTTTAACCCATGATCTATGCTGGCACTCCAGCACAGTGCCTGGCTGTTCTTTGTGCAGCGCTTCTGGCTACTTTAAGTGCTACGGATGTTAACTCGCTGGGGGCTTCCTTGTAGTTCAACAGTGCTGTGCGCTTAATGGCAATGATAGGTTCCAGCTCTTCAAAGTGAGATTGACACCAGTCTGCACTCTGCTTCTCACGTTTGCCATAGGTGGTCATTGCTGAGTCACAGATGGCGTCTCTGATGTGGGCCCACTTCGTCTCTGTATCCCCTGCAGGAGTGTTTTGAAGGGCTTTTTCAAGTGAATTTAGAAACTTATGTAACAGCTGTGGATAAGAAATTCTGTTAGTGTTGATGCGCGGGCGGCCCTTCTGCTTGGAGTGATGTAGCTTCTTTGGTTTGAGTCTAACTTTGCTGCACACTAGGGAGTGGTTGGTGTCGTAGTCCGCACTGTGGAAGCTGCGTGTGATTTGGACACTGTTTATAGAGGCTCGCCTTGTGACGATGAGGTCCAGCTGGTGCCAACAACGTGATGGTGATGCAGAGGTTGTGATAGGTACACAACTCCAGCAGTCTCTGTCCATTCTCATTCATCCTTCCAATGCCATAGCGCCCAAGGCAGGAGGGCCATGAGTCATGGTCGGCCCCAACCCTGGCGTTAAAGTCCCTCAGCAGGAACAAATGTTCAGTATTGGGGATGCTACTAATGATATTATGGAGTTCCTCATAGAACTGGCCTTTAACTTCAGGTGGGGAGCAGATTGTTGGAGCATAGATGCTGAGTAGGTGTACTGGACCAGAGGCGGTGAGCAGACGGATGGACAGTATGCGTTCCGAGCCATTTGAGGGAGGCTCTATCATGCTGAGCAAAGAGTTTCTGATGGCGAAGCCCTCTCCATGCTGTCTTGGTTCTTTAGGATCCCTACCCTATGTGGTGACTGCAACGACTACCGTGGAATCTCCCTACTCAGTACAGTGTGGAAAGTCTTCGCTCGAGTCATTTTAAACAGACTCCGGAAGCTGGCTGAGCATGTCTACCCTGAAGCACAGTTCGGCTTTCGAGCAGAGAGATCCACCATTGACATTATGTTCTCCCTTCACCAGCTACAGGAGAAATGCTGCGAACAACAGATGCCCCTCTACATTGCTTTCATAGATCTCATCAAAGCTTTTGACCTCGTCAGCAGACGTGGTCTCTTCAGACTACTAGCAAATATCGGATGTCCACCAAAGCTACTGAGTATCATCACCTCATTCCATGACAATATGAAAGGCACAATTCAGCATTGCGGTGCCTCATCAGACTCCTTTCCTATCCTGAGTGGCATGAAACAGGGCTGTGTTCTCGCACCCACACTGTTTGGGATCTTCTCACTGCTGCTCTCACATGCTTTCAAGTCTTCAGAAGAAAGAATTTTCCTCCACACTAGATCAGATGGCAGGATGTTCAGCCTTGCCCGTCTTAGAGCGAAGACCAAAGTGCGCAAAGTCCTCATCAGGGAACTCCTCTTTGCTGATGATGCTGCATTAACATCCCACACAGAAGAGTGTCTCCAGACACTCATCGACAGGATTGCGGCTGCCTGCAATGAATTTGGCCTAAACATTAGCTTCAAGAAAACGAACATCATGGGACAGGATGTCAGAAATGCTCCATCCATCAATATTGGCGACCACGCTCTGGAAGTGGTTCAAGAGTTCACCTACCTAGGCTCAACTGTCACCGGGTAACCTATCTCTCGTGCAGAAATCAACAAGCGCATGGGAAAGGCATCTGCTGCTATGTCCAGACTGGCCAAGAGGGTGTGGGAAAATATCACACTGAAACGGAACACAAAAGTCCGAGTGTTTCAAGCCTGTATCTAGTACCTTGCTCTACGGCAGCGAGGCGTGGACAACGTATGTCAGCCAAGAGCGACGTCTCAACTCTTTGCATCTTCACTGCCTCTGGAGAATCCTTGGCATCAGGTGGCAGGACCGTATCTCCAATGCAGAAGTCCTCGAGGCGGCCAATATCCCCAGCATATACACCCTACTGAGCCAGCAGCACTTTTGAGATGGCTTAGCCATGTGAGCCGCATGGAAGATGGCAGGATCCCCAAGGACGCATTGTACAGCGAGCTCGTCACTGGTATCAAACCCACCGGCCGTCCATGTCTCCACTTTAAAGATGTCTGCAAACGCGACATGAAGTCCTGTGACATTGATCACAAGTCGTGGGAGTCAGTTGCCAGTGATCGCCAGAGCTGGCGGACAGCCATAAAGGCGGGGCTAAAGAGTGGCGAGTCAAAGAGACTTAGCAGTTGGCAGGAAAAAAGACAGAAGTGCAAGGAGAGAGCCAACTGTGTAACAGCCCCGACAACCAATTTTATCTGCAGCGCCTGTGGAAGAGTCTGTCACTCTAGAATTGGCCTTTATAGCTACTCCAAGCGCTGCTCCACAAACCACTGACCACCTCTAGGTGCTTACCCATTGTCTCTCGAGAAAAGGAGGCCAAAGAAGACTCCAGCACAGAACTGAGGGAGTGCTGCATTGTTGGAGGTGCCATCTTTTGGATGAGACATTAAAGTTACTCTCTGAGGTGGATGTAAAAGATCCCGTGGGATTGTTCAAAAAAGAGCAGGGGAGTTCTCCCCAGTGTCTTAGCCAATATTTATGCCTTGTCCAACACCCCTTAAAATCCATTGTCTGTTCAATTAATATATTGTTTGTTGGATCTTGCTGTGCACAAATTGGCTGCCTCATTTCGCTGCATTGTGACAGCAACTGCGCTTCAAAAGTACTTCATTGGCTGTAAAGTACTTTGGACTTGAAGTCGTGAAAGGCGCTATATAAATGAAAGTTCTTTCCATTCTAAATGATCTGAAAATCAGTTCTTCCTGAATTAAGTTATTTTTAATCTGCTGCATAGGAAAATACACCGATGGAGGGTTAATAAGTAACAGAGAAGAAGCTACTCATTGTCATCTGCTGCTTTTTTTTAACAGTTGGCAGAATGCCAAGCTACATGTAGTAATGTATTTTGTTGATCTTTGGTCCAGTCCTGCAGTAAACAATCCAACAAGAAATAATTTGGATTGCTGACTATGACGATTCCAGTATTTTGCAGTGTCTGAATCCCAAAATGATATAAGTTGCTTCAATAAACAATTCCTCCAACTAATTTAAATCAGAGCCTGCACTCTATCCAGCACTGCTCATATTACTGTAACCTTACCCCAGTAAGGAGTCAGGACAAAATGTAGCTCAGCAACATCTCTCTGAATCTCCTCATCACCAAAGTCATAACACTCAAAGTCACAAATCTGACCAAATATGAGCTTCATCCTGTAGCTTTTTAATTATTAAAGGCGACTTGGCTGTGTTTTCACAAGTCAGGAGTATGCTGGAATACTCTCCACTTGCCTGGATGGGTGCAACTCCAACAACACTCAAGAAGCTCGACACCATCCAGGACAAAGCAGCCCGCTTGATTGGCACCCTATCCACCACCTTAAACATTCACACCCTCCTCCAGTAGTGCACCCTGGCTGCAGTGTGCACCAGATACAAGATGCACTGCAGCAACTCGCCAAGGCTCCTTTGACAGCACCTTCCAAACCAGCGAACTCTACCACCTAGAAGGACAAGGGTAGCAAATGCATGGGAACACCACCACCTGCAAGTTCCCCTCCAAGTCACGCACCATCCTGACTTGGAACTATCTCGCCGTTCCTTCACTGTCGCTGAGTCAAAATCCTGGAACTCCCTTCCTAACAGCAGTATGGGTGTACCTACCCCACATGGACTGCAGTGATTCAAGGGCAATTATTCCTGTGAATAAATAAAAAGTTGTGTGTATTTTCAAGAGGTTTTGAGGATGGTCAGAGTTTTGTTGAAAGTTTCCCAAAATTCTCATTAAGAGGATAGTTGATAGATACCCTTGCGGTGCAGTAGTTTAAAGAGCATTGATGTGACCAATGATGAGTGTCCTAAGTCCAGGTGGATTCACCAATTGTCAAAGCAAATGGCACCATCATAGTCAGATTTCCCATTCAAGCAATGTTTTCATTTCACAAGTTTTTTTTCACCCCCAAGTCCAATTGACCACTGTTCCTTTTTAAGCTCAACTCTTGCCCCCAAGGCAGATCAATGCCTGACACATCCCATGCTGTTCCGATGGTATGTCATTGCACTTCTAATGAAGATGTAGCACTCTTCACACTGCAAATTGGGTCCTTTGAGTGCAGTCTAAACTTTACTAAAAACATTTAATAATGATACTTTTATATCGCAATCAGCAGCACTTCACATTTTACCTGAGGACTTGCTTATTTTGCACCTTGGTGAATTAAAGCATTGTTTAGAAATGGGTCAAGTATCAGAGTACTTTATAGATTTGAGCTATTGTGCATTTCCACTAAGCCAGGCTGTCATTAGATATGGTGTTCCTGTGATTAATCTCCGTTCCATCTCACCCTAGGAACTATGCTACTTTCATATCTGCACAATGTTTAAGATATAAATCAGTTTAACCAGCTGTAACAGTACTTGAAAATGTGGGATGTTATACACCTCAATTCTTTGAACCCCTTTTTGTAATTCTAGTTGAGTATATTTAACCTAAAGTACTATTTTTTTCTCCAACTAAAATATTTTTTAAATGTGTTCAGTTTTCATGTATTTTCCAATTTTGTTCATTTTTAAAAAGGTACTTCCAGTTTGGCAGGAGCTTTCAAACAATGTGGGTATGAATGTGATTCTGCCCATTGGAAGTTTCATTTTGGTTTTAAACTGCAACGTAGCATTGGGCAGGTTGCACTGAACCAGGTGCTGATCAGTGAAAACTGCAGAACCTAACACCGTAACTAGGTGTAAGGGTACATTTCTGATAACTCCCACCGAGTTAACATTTAAACAGCATTAAAATCTCTCTCTCAATGTTTTTCCTTTTGAAATATTTAGTCTGGGTACAACATTGTGTGTTTTGTTTTTATTTGTTCATGACACATTGCTGGCAAAACTGGCATTCATTGTCCATCTCTGGCTGACCTCGAGAAGATGATGGTGAGCCACCTTCTTGAACTATTGCAGTCCTTATGGTGAAAGTGCTTTCACAATGTTAGGAATATGCTAATTTACACACTTGCACTTGTGCTTTCTAGCAAACAGTTGGTGATCAAAGTCGTAACTAGAATTGTTTGAAAGCTGCACAATGTCTAAAAATGAGGGCGTGTTAGAAATTCCAATTTTTTCCCCCTATGCATCACAAGCAGAGGATCTCTTTCCTACGCTTTATGGTGCTGTCCTGATTAACATTATATTTTTGGCCAGAACATCATTTCAGAAAGAATGTTTGAGGACAGCAGGCTTATTTCCTGGGAAAAGAGACATTATTTGAGTCTGTCCTGTAAGGGGCCAGTTACCTCAGCGGTTACGTGGAGAGCGAGGTTGGGAGTGAGTTACTGCACTGTTAATTCACTTGTAGGGATCAGATTACATAATAAAACAGGAGAACCAAGCTCCATCAGTTTACATCATAATTTTTTGAACTCCAGACGATCCTTTGTCCGCGACTATGTTCTGGAGCTCCGCTTCTTAATAGAGCCCAGTTTCATTTACCTTTTCAGAGTTTCACCATTAACCTCATCCCTGATTTTAATCATTGCAGCTTTTAACAGCCCATGTATATTTTTATAGACCTGTGTATCACATGACAGGAAGGGGTGTTTTATGACGTAGTGCAGGGCTAATAATGCTATTAGATGACAGGAAAAAGGAGAGCTGTATGGACACTTTTTTTTATTAAACAGAGAGTCAGGCAACTATTAGAAAATAACGATTTAAGTTTGCACAGTGCTGAAGACTGAGTAGACTGGGGCTCTTTTCTCCAGAAAAGAGTGACTGAGAGGTGACCTGATAAAGGTCTTTATAATGATGGAGGGGTTCGAGTGTGGAGAAGATTCCACTTGGGGAGTCCAGAACTAGGAGCCATAAAGATAATATAGTCACTAATAAATCCAACAAGGAATTCAGGAGAAGCTTTTTTCCTCCAAATGGTTTGAGTGTGGAACTTACTACCGCAAGGAGTAGTTGAGGTGAATAGCATAGATGCATTTAAGTGGATGCTAGATAAACACATGAGGGAGAAAGGAATAGAAGGATGTATTAATAAGGATAGATGAAGTAAGATGGGAGGAGGCTCATGTGGAGCATAAACAGCAGCATTGCCCTGTTGGGCCAAATGGCCTATTTCTGTGCTGTAAAATTCTGTGTACAATATATAATGCTCTTTCCTCCATTTTGCCCAGACCGGCAGTACCATTTCTACCTGGATTATGTGGCACTGTGTCACTTTGCATCATTCTACTCAGTCCCTTAAATATTTGTTTCCCTGTACTCTGTTACATAAAGTGAGGCTATTGATTTTGTCAAAGTTTTGGAAAAAAAACTCCAGAAAACAATGGAGCCTCACTAAAAACAACGACCAAATCAATTTTGATCCATTCCTGTCTTTTTGGATCTGTTGTTCTTTGAGTTTTTTTTTTAGAAGCTTGAATTGATTGATTTCACAGCCAACAATGATTTATTTCTATCCAATTTTATAGCTGTCGTAATATGTGCTGAACCTGTTACTGTTGCTATTCATGAACTGTCAATGCAAAAAGAGAATTATAGTGCAACGTGACAAGGACACAGCTGTTGCTGTGTAATAAGTTCAGGCAGCAACAAAATAACAATTGCAAGGACCAGTAGAACAGTAATTTTCACCAAATGGAGAGCTCTGTTCCTGATATTCAGCAGGAGCTGAAAAACAAAATAATGATATGATGTGTACTGTCAGCATTCTTAGTCTAATGGCTGGTAGAGCGAAAGTTTACGACTGTGGAGAATTTAATGAGTGTTTGTGCTATTTCTGTGAAGTAATATATCATGTTTGTTCAGCTGCTGTCACGGTTAGCTGCACAACCGGAAAAATTGATGTTTTGTTTATTCCCCCACACCAACCCCCCGCCCCCCCCCCCCCCCACTCCAAATTCCATCACCACTCTGCGTATTCTAAAATAAAACATCATGTCTGCATGAAGCAAATATCAGCATTTGAAATCAATCCAGATTCTATGTTTGCACCTCAGAAGGATGTCGCCTTTCGATTCCTTGCAGTTCTGCAGTTGGAATGTAAGGCTGTGGCAAATTCTTAAAATCAGAGCTGTAGAAAAGGCACATGCATAAAGCGAATATCGACCTTTTTGGAATTGTGTTCAGCTGTTGTTTTCATTGTAACCTTGCCAGTAAGTGTTTAGACTGTTTCCTGCAGTTTCCAGATAAAATGTTTAGCAGAAGGAAAAGAAATTATGTTCACATTCACTTAAAAATCTAAACAAAATTTATCTTTTAAAAGCTCAGATGTAGAATGTGTCTCGAGTTATAGGTTGGAATGCCCTTTGAACCTCAGACAGATCCTCTTCCCCCTGCCCCTCCCCATCCAAAACATTATATACATTATTTTCCAGAGGCAAACCACCTTAAGAGGTCGAGTGGATTCATAAGTCCTGATATTTGAAGAAAATTAGCCATCTTTACCGAATCTAATAAATACAGGGAGGCAATTTGTCAAATGGCCCATTTATATTGCTGTAGACTATATTCTGAGTCTAGTGCAGAGGCAAATAGTCAGGATTAACAGTAAACGGAAGTTTGTGCATTTAAGAGCCAGTGATTCAGGGATGGTTTTTTAAGCTTAAGTCAAATCCCAGGAGCATTCTGCTGTTTGTACTTTGAGACTTTCCCCTTTGCCTGTTGTTTTTTTCTGCTGGTGAATTTTATGATCTGACCTGTCTCAGAAGCAGCAGCAGATTAGTCTGGATATCAAAAACAAAACTGATCGCCTGGAACAAGCAAATCTTGTGTTTTGATTCCGAATTTACCTTAGTCATGACTCTACAGATACAAGGAACATTTAATTCTAGATTTCCTGCAGCTGGCAGAAGGTCTCCAGCCCAGCTGTGTTAAATGTATTTTTACCCTTGTCTCACTGCCAGCTTCTGAGCTCTGTGAAAAATAAAATAAAATAAAATGTTTCACATCCCAGCTGAACTGTTAAGAGATTTAAAAGGGAAGGTCCAACCATAGGCACCTAATTTGCTAACCAACACAATGAGCTTTCTTTTATTTTGAAGATGGCCTTGTATTTCAAAAGGAGGAGAGAGAGACATTTTCAGAAATCTCCATAGATGGAAAAGAATGTTGGGTCATTAATCTTGTCGAGTCTCATCTCATCTCACTGAATTTAAGGTTTCCATTCTGGTCCAGACTCGGCTCAGTGTAAGAATGTTCACACGATACAAGCATTTTTATTATATGAACTCAAATCGATTAAATCGCAAGTAGATTACGAGCGTAGAGCATCATTATTTCCAAGAGGCTGGTAATTCTGTGATACTAAGGGAAGAGGAGATTGAAAGGCATTGTACATGGTGTCTGTACAGAGAGGGTAAAAGTATCATCCCTGCAGGAAACAGATGAACAGTTTGGTCGCTGCCAGTTTGCAGCTTTGCTGACTATTAATTCTATCAATGAGGTGGAGGTTCGGTCAGTGGTCTCCTGGGTTTATTTGTGATATTCTCTTAACATCCTCAGAGCTGGAAAAAAGAGGCATTCTAACTTCTGCACTTAGCTATTCAGTGTTGTTTCTCATTGTTCTTCCTCCACTTTTCAGTCATTAGATTTTCCTCGTACACTGTGTGAGCAAGAGATTGCACAGGATGGAGAATACTGCAAGAAATATTTTTCTTTTTTTGCCTCTCACATTTACTGGAACTTAATGTGAGCCAAATTACTATCCAATGCAATAATGTGTTATTCATTATGTAAATGTTACTATAACATTACTGCAGGGACCAGGAATTTAGCTGATGCTCATTATTTTGGTATCAGTGTGTGTTTCCAGTGCGCAGAGAACTTTTTCCAGTTTTAGCAGCTGTAACATATTTGAACATTCCTTGTAATGGCATCTAATGATAAATATACCCTGTGGTCTTGAACTGAAGCATTATCGCTGGCAAATTGCCATTTCACTGGCAGTGAGAGCTTGTTCATGTCCCCTTCTACATGGGGAATGTGAACTAATATCCACTTCTGATGATATCTGTGCTCTGAAAATAAAATATTTGCAGGATGCCATGGTTAGCTTTCACAGGTTCGTGAAGAACAATACTTACTCAGATGCAGTGCTGTTATGTTTCATTATATTGCTATTTAAAGCCAAACACTCTTTAATGTCAAAATAGATTTCTGAGTGACTTGTTGGAACACAAGCTAATACTTATAATTGCTTCAGTCAAACTTTAATGCCCACTAAGACCCATTAATGATTGCAATCCTTGGGATACCAAGCAGAAATTCTGCCGTATCCCCATCCCCCTTCTCTTTATTACGTATTCCTCCCTTCTCCAGGGTTGAGAAAAAACAAAGAAGAATCTGTCTTGTGGTCTCAAATATTGATTTTTTTTTTTTACCATCACTTTGCCTCCCAGTGACCAAAAGCAGGAAAACCACAGAGAATGCAAAGTATTTTCCAAGGCCCGCGTAGTCGATGCAGTCTGGTGTGTTTCTCTGAAAGACAGCAGCATCTTCTCCCCACTACCCCAACATTGGGATTCGTTTTGTTTTTACAGTAAGGGGCGTGGAGTTAATAGTAACGGTGGGCTGGCTGGCTTGTGTGCACTGAGTTTCTCACCGTGTGTGTTTTACGGCTGTTGCAGACTGATCCTGCCCTACGAAAGATATATCAAAGGGGAGGAAGACAAGCCTCTACCTCCAGTCAAGCCTCGAAAGCAGGAGAGCAGCCCCCAAGAGAGTGAGAGCAAGATGAGGGCAGCTGGAACCAAACGGAAGACTGAACAAAACAGAAAAGTGAAGAGAGAAAGGGACACCGTTCAGAAAGTGAAAGAGTATTCTGAGGTTAGTGCTGCTCCCTCTAAATCTGGTTCGCAGGTCCGGGTAATAAACTCATTATTAAGTGTAAGTTACATTCCTCCAAAAAGCCGAATACTTCATCGCGCCAAGACCTTCCGGCTGTGGGAAATTAAAGTTAACTTGATGGAACTTTCCCATTCATTTCATTTCCATGGTTGGCTGGCTAACTGCACAATACAAGCATCGCTAAGCTACAACTACCTTATATCAGCACTTCTGCAAATGTTTCTTCACATCAAGCGCTCAACAAAATTCTAGTTTGATCATAGCACTGAGCAATGTAATCGCAGCATAATATTTAGCTCCTCTTCTCGTTGGTTTTCAGAATATATACCAAAAAGAGCTTCTATATTTGCTCAACTGCAAAGATAGAGTGATTCCTACAATCCAGTGTTGTGTTTTGATGCATATTATCGCCATGTAGTTCAGTGCATACTATTGCTGTGTGGTGTGGGGTGCACTGCTGCTGTGCGTTATGGGGCATGGTGCTGGCACGTGGTGTGGTGCGCGGTGCCGGCACCTGATGTGATGTGCGCTGGTTAGTGCGTTGTTGTGCAATTTAACACATGCAATCGTGAGTTTACCTTTGTACCAGCTCTGTGCAGTTTGGAGCATACAGTCGCTAGGTAGCACGACACATACCATCGTGCTTGGTTTGGTCTTTGCCTCTGCTGCTTTTGTTGGTGCATGCCAGTGCCGTACATTTTGGTAACTGCCTTTACTGTACAGCTTGTCACACAGCATTGTCATGAGGTTTGGTCCCTGCTGGTGGTGGTGTAAAGTTTCAATCAGCCCCCATGCCATGCTTGTGGGTCACAATTCCTGGGCTATTTCCAGAAAGTTTAGTTTAATACCAGACGAGTGGGTAGTTATCTGAATTAGTGTTGATGATTTTACTTCATCCTGAAATAGTTCTGAGTTTATACAGTGCACGCAGTATAATGAACTAAATTATTATGAATTTTCCTTTGATATTTGACCACACTGATAACCTTCTCTAACCACAAAGGTGGATTAGGAGGCTGCAGTTTCCACTCAAATGTTTCTGGCAGGGAGGACTGGATTCATACTTGTCGGGAAAAAACGCAAAAGGAATGTCTTTTTATTTGTCTCTAAGCAGTGGAATGCTCCCACCTAGTGGCTTGGTCGAGAGCTGACCAAAAAAAAGAACTCACTGCTGGCGTTGAACATGGTAACAACTTCCATCCATCTCTGGATTTGGATGCTTTGAATCCAGATAGTGAATTGTGAAATGGAACTGTCTTGTGTATAGTCAAAGATCATTCCCATTGGTACTTTGACCAGGCACAGGGACAAATACCTAACATCAAACCAGCAGAGGGATAGAAAACTCTACACTCCTTCCACATTCCCTCCACCCTACTGGGGAGGACTTGAGGTACACTTCTATCACTGGGTTCAGAGGTCAGCTGCCTTTCCTCCTCCAGTTAGATGGCCGATGAACATTCCAGAAAACAGTAGCTCGGTGTGCAAATACTACCAGAGAACCCAAACAATTTGGTATTTCTTATGCTGAGGATGGAGGCCTGTAAATGTCAGGCTGCTGAGCAGCCCTCGGGAGGGACTTGAGAAAGGAGCCCGCTATCAGACAATCATTCAGCACGAGGGGAATATTATCACATCGGCCGAGAGATTTAGCCTCCACCCAAAATGGGCACAGTCTGTGTGGCCTGAACCAGATTGGAGTTACGCACGTGGTTAAATGGCGTCAGTGCTGGATGGGGAAGTAGCCATCACCGACGCTGGGCCGGCCGGCAGAGCTGCTCTGGTGGTTTGGGGGGGTTGTTATAGACTGTTCCAGGGGAGGTGGGGGGAGGCCTCAAACGGGCTGGCAGCCTCAAACGGGCTGGCAGCGAACTAGAGTTTATTTTCTGGGCCCAGGAGGAGCATTTCCACAAAGGTAAACTCACAACTGCCTTGGCCATTTATTGAGCAGGCTCAAGCCGTTACTTTAAAGACAGTTAGTCAGGCTTCTCAACCCCTGTTGTAACTGGCACACCACAAACTCCGCCTGTCTACACCTGAATCTTGCAGTTGGGGTCCTACAATTAGCATGAGGCCCCCGACTCGCACATTTAATCAGTCTTCCGGATGTTTCCGGCAAGCAGGCTGCTCGCCTGTTACAAAAGATTATATCAGCTGCGATTTGGGTATGAAAAGGGACCATGAGCTTCTCTGCCTGCATCCCACCCCCACCCCAACTTCCAACAGCTGCCCACCCATTTTTCAGGGCAAAATGGCGGCCATGGATTTCGACCTCGTTGTTCTCCCTGTGACAACCCCTGGTTATAATTAACGTGGTGCTCTTTACCCAGCTTCTGTACAGTGCCACCAGTAGATGCCTAGGGGTTTTCCAGCTTGTCGGCAAACTCCTGCTCTCTCCTGTTGAGCTGCTAGGAATTGAATTGTAAAGTTTTATTTTTCTCCTCCTCCCGGACGGACCACCTGGCATCGGCCCAGGCACTGGAAACGACAACGGCAAACCCAGCCCTGTCGACCCTGCAAAGTCCTCCTTACTAACATCTGGGGGCTTGTGCCAAAGTTGGGAGAGCTGTCCCACAGACTAGTCAAGCAACAGCCTGACATAGTCATACTCACGGAATCATACCTTACTGACAATGTCCCAGACACTGCCATAACCATCCCCGGGTATGTCCTGTCCCACCGGCAGGACAGACCCACCAGAGGTGGCGGGACAGTGGTATACAGTAGGGAGGGAGTTGCCCTGGGAGTCCTCAACATCGACTCCGGACCCCATGAAGTCTCACGGCATCAGGTCAAACATGGGCAAGGTAACCTCCTACTGATTACCACCTACTGCCCTCCCTCAGCTGATGACTCAGTACTCCTCCATGTTGAACACCACTTGGAGGAAGCACTGTGGGTGGCAAAGGCACAAAATGTACTCTGGGTGGGGGACTTCAATGTCCATCACCAAGAGTGGCTCGGTAGCGCCACTACTGACCGAGCGTTCAGAGTCCTAAAAGACTGGGTCTGCGGCAGATGGTGGGGGAACCAACATGAGGGAAAAACATACTTGACCTCATCCTCACCAATCTGCCTGCTGCAGGTGCTTCTGTCCATGACTATATTGGTAGGAGTGACCACCGCATAGTCCTTTTGGAGATGAAGTCCCGCCTTCACATTGAGGATACCCTCCATCATGTTGTGTGGCACTATCACCGTGCTAAATGGGATAGATTTCGAACAGATCTAGCAATGCAAAACTGGGCATCCATGAGGCGCTGTGGGCCATCAGCAGCAGCAGAATTGTACTCAACCACAATCTGTAACCTCATGGCCCGGCATATCCCCCACTCTACCATTACCATCAAGCCAGGAGACCAATCCTGGTTCAATGAAGAGTGCAGGAGGGCATGCCAGGAGCAGCACCAGGCATACCTCAAAATGTGGTGTCAACCTGGTGAAGCTACAACACAGGATTATCTGCGTGCCAAACTGCGAAAGCAGCATGCGATAGACAGAGCAAAGCGATCCCACAACCAACGGATCAGATCTAAGCTCTGCAGTCCTGCCACATCCAGCCGTGAATGGTGATGGACAATTAAACAACTAACTGGAGGAGGTGGCTCCACAAATATCCCCATTCTCAATGATGGGGGAGCCCAGCACATCAGTGCGAAAGATAAGGCTGAAGCATTTTCACCCATCTTCAGCTAGAAGTGCCGAGTTGATGATCCATCTTGGCCTCCTCCTGAAGTCCCCAGTATCACAGATGCCAGAATTCAGCCAATTCGATTCACTCCGCGTGATATCAAGAAACGACTGAAGGCTTTGGATACTGCAAAAGCTATGGGCCCTGACAATATTCCGGCAATAGTACTGAAGACCTGTGCTCCAGAACTTGCCGCGTCCCTAGCCAAGCTGTTCCAGTACAGCTACAACACTGGCATCTACCCTGCAATGTGGAAAATTACCAGGTATGTCCTGTACACAAAAAGCAGGACAAGTCCAACCCGAACAATTACCGTCCCATCAGCCTACTCAATCATCAGTTAAGTGATGGAAGGTGTCATCAACGGTGCCATCAAGCAGCACTTGCTTAGCAATAACCTGCTCAGTGATGCTCAGTTTGGGTTCCGCCAGGGCCACTCAGCTCCTGACCTCATTACAGCCTTGGTTCAAACATGGACAAAAGAACTGAACTCAAGAGGTGAGGTGAGAGTGACTGCCCTTGACATCAAGGCAGCATTTGACCGCGTATGGCATGAAGGAGCCCTAGCAAAACTGAGGTCAATGGGAATCAGGGGAAAACCCTCCGCTGGCTGGAGTCATAGCTAGCGCAAAGGAAGATGGTTGTGGTTGTTGGAGGTCAATCAGCTGAGCTCCAGGACATCACTGCAGGAGTTCCTCAGGGTAGTGGCCTGGGCCCAAGCTGCTTCATCAATGACCTTCCTTCAATCATAAGGGCAGAAGTGGGGATGTTCGCTGATGATTGCACAATGTTCAGCACCATTCGTGACTCCTCAGATACTGAAGCAGTCCGTGTAGAAATGCAGCAAGACCTGGACAATATCCAGGCTTGGGCTGATAAGTGGCAAGTAACATTCGCGCCACACAAGTGCCAGGCAATGACCATCTCCAACAAGTGAGAATCTAACCATCTCCCCTTGACATTCAACAGCATTACCATTGCTGAATCCCCCATTATCAACATCCTATGGGCTACCATTGACCAGAAACTGAACTGGAGTAGCCATATAAATACCGTGGCTACAAGAGCAGGTCAGAGGCTAGGAATCCTGAGGCGAGTAACTCACCTCCTGACTCCCCAAAGCTTGTCCACCATCTACAAGGCACAAGTCAGGAGTGCGATAGAATACTTTCCACATGCCTGGATGGGTGCAGCTCCAACAACACTCAAGAAGCTCGACACCATCCAGGACCTGGCACCCCATCTACAAACATTCAATCTCTCTGCCACCGACGCACAGTGGCAGCAGTGTGTACCATCTACAAGATGCACTGCGGCAATGCACCAAAGCTCCTCAGACAGCACCTTCCAAACCCGCGACCTCCACCAACTAGAAGGATGAGGGCTGCAAATACATGGGAACACCACCACCTGCAAGTTCCCCTCAAAGTCACACACCATCCTGACTTGGAACTATATCGCCGTTCCTTCACTGTCACTGGGTCAAAATCCTGGAACTCCCTTCCTAACAGCACTGTGGGTATACCTACTCCAAATGGACTGCAGCGGTTCAAGAAGGCAGCTCACCACCACCTTCTCGAGGGCAATTAGGGATGGGCAATAAATGCTGGCCTGGCCAGCGTCGCCCAGATCCCATGAATGAATTAAAAAAAAAATAGGAAAATGTGGAAACGTTTTGAACAAACGTAGCAATTTCTCCAAATGCCCTAGGCTGCCATGGCAATGGTAGGATCGTTAGGGGCTTGAATGTAAATGTACCATCACCTGCATGCGGAGGCATCATTACTAACTTGGCTGCAAGTACTCACCATTTGAAAGCGGCAAAACATTAAATCATTCTGTGAGATCTCCTACCAGTATTTGCGATGTGATGTTTGTTCCTATGTTAGAGAGCTGGAGATCAGTTCACTGCAGGAAATAATCACAGTACCGCATCAATACAAATAAAATTCATTGGTATGCTGCTTACTACATGGAACGGTTCTGAGAATGTAAAATACATGCGTTTAGCGTGCCCAGATTTATGCACTGCACGCATACATTACTGATCAGTCTGGACTTCCTCACGCTAAACATTAGCTCCTGTTTAAACATAGTTGAACATTGTATCACTTTCAGTTAATTCATATCAGATCTAGAGAGTTGTTTTCCAGGCAGAAACAGAGGTGACTGTTTAACATTGCAGAATATACTTCAGTCTTCCATAGTTTGCTCATCTGTCTGGTATTTTTCATGCAATTCCATAGGCCCCTGAGAGACTGAACAATACTCAATCGAAAAGCAGAGTAATCACAACTTGACCCTTTCATGCCATTTAAACTTGGCAGAAAAGAACAAGGCCTGAAATCTGTGCAAAGTCGAAAGCTGTAATAATATTTGTTACATTACCATTGCTTTATATTTCCCTTCAACACTTTTTTGCAGCTTATGAAAGAAAGTGGTGCTTTACAATAGGTTTACTGCTTTTTAAAAAAATTCGTCATTCCTTGCATTTGACACATATTTCTGACATAGCAGACCTTTAAGAAGAGCAAATAAAAGCTATATTCAGGTCAAGCAGTTTCTGAAGAGAGAAACAGAGTTAACGTTTCAGGTCTGTGACCTTTCGTCAGAACATCGGCTTATTGACCTGAAACGTTAACTCTGCTTCTCTCCCTGCACAGATGCTGCCTGACCTGCTGAGTATTTCCAACACTTTGTTTTTATTTCAGATTTCCAGCATCCTCAGCATTTTGCTTTAGTTTTAATAAGAGCAACTTGATCTTGTCAAAGGGAATACTGTCATAAAGGTTTAATCCTGTCAGGAGGATAAACTAGGTTAAAAAATAAATCTTGTCCAAATCCTGCCTCTTGTTTTCCCCAAATATCGACTTGCTGATTAAATCGAGATCTTCAGTGTTTCCATTCCAGTATTCTCCAGCAAAGAACCATTTCATGGAATTAAGTTACTGTTAAAGGGATCATGGAGCACTTTCAGCCTCGTGCAGTACTGTGGAAACCGAAGTCTGCTGGCACAGTGAGTTAGGCTGCGAGCACATGGCACCTAAGATTGACGGGATGGAGTTGTGCCTCATCTCCTCCATCCCTGTAACACTCTGAGAACTCTTGAGCATCCCCGATTTTCTTTGCCCCTCTAGAGGCAGCCTGTGCCTTTAGCCGTCTAAGCCCTAAGCTCTGGAATTGCCTCCTTAAACCTCTCCCTTCCCTTAAGACGTTGCTTAAAAAGAATGTTTTTAACCAAGTCCTGTCTTAATATCTCCTTTTGTGGCTCGGTGTCAAATTTTGTCTGATCTTTGTTGCTGTGAAGTGCCTAGAGGTGCTACACAAATGCATGTTGTTGTTAAGTCTTTGCCTATCTCCACCCACCTGGTGCGTTTTGAGTATCAAGTCAAGCCTGCCTTGGGCAGACAGCGAGAGGTGGTCAGGAGGTAACCGGGAAAGTGCTCCCGCCTTAAACTCACAGTGAGTGCTTGAACGCTGGATGATAATCTGGTCCAAGGGAGGTTAAGAAACAAGCAGTACACAAATTAGAGTTTAAAAAAATACTCAAGGGTAAAATGAAGTTCAAATGCATGTCAGTGAAACTATTAAGTGGATTTCTGGCTGAGTAGATTTATAGCTAAAAGGGCCGTCTTAACACGCTGCTTATCTTGACAGTTTACTCAGCAGAAAATGAAACCCTTAGACAATGCTGCCATTTAGAGTGCACAAAGGCACGTTGCAACAGAGTGACAAGAAGCTCAAAAAGGCCTGTCAGTCAGCACTGGTGCAGGTAGCACCTTGAGCTGGCCCTGGGAGTCAGAGTTCATTATTCTACATAATGCTATAAATAGGGGAAATTATGTTCACAAGTCACATTGCAGGAAATTTGAATTACAATCTCCACAGTGGCAGCATTGTGGGAAATGCTATATACACATGCAGTGACGTAACTTTAATTACAAGTCCATGGATTAGCACCATGTGATGTTAAAACCATTCACAATATTTTTAATTTTGGAGCTATTGTGTAATAAAACAATCCCATTTCCTCCTTGCCCACCTCAAGTTCTGCTAGTTTTGCGTGTATGTTTTCTTAATAGCTTAAAATCACGCTTCGAATTCAGGCCCAGGCTTGTAACAGTGAGTGAGAATCATCAGTTTATTTTTGTAACTTCACTTGGAGAACAGTGAGAAGTAGTGGGAGGATTTACAGGCTGATTAACGGTCTGACAACGTGAATGCTCCTTGCCCGGCTGTAACCATTTTTATACCAGCTAAGAGTGTGGTTAGTCCTGTATGGTGGGAGAGTTTAATAGGCTCACAACCCGTAGCATACAAGGGCGTTGTCACTGGAACCCACTGGACACTCCAGGACTGTCGAGCAGGGTTCAAATACTGTCCCTTCTGATTCAGTGGTGGGAAGGCTGCCATGATGCCAAAGCCTCGCTCAGAGTGGTTGGTAAGAAGTAACAGAGGGGAGGGGTTTTAATGACATGCTAAATCACAAAGGCGGAGTTCAAGCAGAACCTGGAGGTTGCGTTGCAATCGGACAGCTCTCCCCAGGACATCATTTTAAACACAAAGTATGTCTGCCCTGCTTTTTTTTTTACCCCTTTGTTGCGCTTTCCTCCTCTAAATTTGTATCTGCTGTTACCATCGCCAACTGCTGTTGTGGTTTCTATGAAACATGACAGTGGGAGGAAAAGGATTTTACAAGAAAGGAAAATGTGTGGTTTTATCACGTGACTGAAACAGCTTCACTAACCAAAAAAAAACAGTGGCTTTTATTGGGATCCTCACAACCATGAATGAGAGATCGTTTTAGGATGCTTAGTTTGTCATATCAGAACAGTGGAGGAGTTTTCAAATATCGATTTTTGAATATGTTAATTTAAGTGCACAAGTGAATCTAGCCTTGTTGTACAATGCCAACCTTGAATTTTATTTTGAATCACAGTGATAACCTCCTAACATTACTCTAACAGCCTGTGCTGTTCTTTTCCTATTTAAAATACAGCCTGAATCATATTCTTTCTGTTTTCTATAATCGTACTTCAAGCGATTAACTGAGGAGCTGGAAATTGGGCCAGGATTCCTAATGTCTTTGTGTGGTTTCACTTCTTGGATCATCTACCATTCTCCTGCAGTATCTCTGACTATCTTACTATCAGGAAGGACTGAACAGGCTAGGGGCTCTTTTCTCTAGAAAAGAGAAGGCTGAGAGGTGATTTGATAGAGGCCTTTAAGATTATAAAAGGGTTTGATAGGTTAGACATAGAGAAAATGTTTCCATTTGTGAAGGGGTCCAACTAGGGGCCTTAAATAATAAGATGGTCACTAATAAATCCAATACTCAGAGTTCTTAGGACATGGAACTCGCTAAAACAAGGAGCAGTTGAGGTGAATCGCATAGATGCATTTAAGGGGAAGCGAGATAAACACATGAAGGAGAAAGGAATAGAAGGATATGTTGATAGCGTTAGATGAAGATGGGTGGGAGCAGACTCAAGTGGAGTATAAACACTGGCATGGACTAGTTGGGCAGAATGTAAATTCTGTGCAATTCTATATAACGTCACAGTGGATAGCGAAATTAGGATCTCTTAATTTTCCCTTTAATGCTTGCTTAATACTTGCTAATTTGAATATCTTGTTGATGAATTTTTAGCCTCAGTGAGACAGGTCCATCTGTTTAACTGTCCATTACAATAGACGTTGGGCTCCACGATTTCTCCATAACTTCAGCCGACAGGTAAACTTGTCAACATGTAAACTTGTCAACAGTAGCATACGTTTGGAAAATTGCCCTATATTATTTGTACATGCAAATATTTAGGACAATGGAAGTGATTGGTAAGGCAGCAGTCTAACTAAGTGGATTAGAAAATGTCATATAAACCATGGAAACACAGTTCAAGTGGCTTTGAAATGTCTTTTGGATGAGATCTTAAACTGAGGCCCTGTCTGTCACCTCTGTGGGCGTGAAAGAGTTCATGGCATTCTTTGAAGAAGAGCAGAGGCAGTCTTCCTGGTCCTGGCCAACATTTATCCCTCAACCAACATCATTAAAAAGAAATTGTCTGGTCATTATCACACTGTGTACAGCAGGATCCTACAAACAGCAAAATGGCTACCGTGCTTTGTACATTGCAACTCTGACTACACTTTAGAAGTATTCCATACAATGCAAAGCACTTTGGGATATCCTGAGGTCATGAAAGGCGCTTCATAAATGCAGGTGCCTTCTTTCATTCTTTAGTTAATTCTTGTAATGGGAAAGGGGTCTTTGAGAACATTTCTGGCTAGCAGTTTTTAAAAATTAACCTCATGGCTTCAGTGCTATGTTTGGTTTTGAGGGTGGGGGTTGGGTAGTGGGGGGTGTTGTTCAGCTGCGAGTCTATCTTTTGAGCTGGCAGTGGCTGTCAGTATCAACACATCAGGGGTTAATTCCTCAAGTGATGGTGGGCTGTTGGGTGGTTCTCCTGATCAGCTGCTGTAACTTTGGAAACTTTTGAAGTACAGATCAACCATGATTTAATTAGATGGCAGAATGGGCTTGAAGGGCTGAATGGCCTCCTTCTGTGCTAGAGTTCGTTATGGAAACCCAGCATCCACTGATCTTGCATTGAGTTACAGCAGCCGACTGGAAGAACCCGCCATACTGCGGAAGTTCCTGGTGGTGATGTACATTCTGCGACACTGATGTTCACACTGAGGGACTGAAGGCTGCGGAATCATTGACTGAAAATTTTAGCAAGAAAGAATTCACATTTGTTTACCAGGAAGTGATATAGCCAGTGCATATCATGTTCCAGCAAGGGCTTTGTTCTAAAATAATCATACAAAATGCCAAAGAAAGTAGGTTATTGTTGTCATGGTAACCCTTTCATTATAAATTCAGCAATTATTTACAATGCAATGCTCCATTATGTTAAAAATGCAACTGGAGATAATGGATTGTGGAGAATATAGATGACTAGGAAAATAAAACATATTAGTAATGTCTAAACATTAAAAGTTTTGATTTATGCTTGAATGTGATCCAATGTTATTGTACAGAAATATCAATGTATATTATTTTTGTTGCTCTGGTTTTTGTTCCCTGGTTTCTTCAGACCACACACAATGGCTTGTGCTAGTACCATTCTGAACTGGCTATTAGGAAGTATACTGGAAGCCTGGGCAAATAAATACATCTTTTTCTCTTCTCTCTCTCTCCAACCCAATTTGAGTCCCTGGCCTCTGTTCACTATCCCCAAAGCAGCACGACCGAGATAGGGAACTCAGCGAAACGCATCTGACGTCACACCATCTGTTCTCAAACGAGTCACTTTGACTGGAGCATGGACTTCTCGAACATCAGACTTTTTAATGATATTTTAAAAATGGCAGTGATTTAAAAACAAACTTGCTGATTTTTACTTTAAAATCTGCTTCCACTTTAAGTGACTGCAGCAGTAGAGCTATTAAAGCTGAAAGAGACAGCTTCTGTCAGGCACAAAGAGCAGTTGCAATCACTATCAAAAAGTGAAACAGGCAGATGAATACAGTTTAAAGTTTTGTAATTAAACTAGAGATTCAAAAGTAGAAGTCTCCATTGTTTCAGGGAGGGTCCCCCCCCCCCCAATTTAGCCTATGATTCTTTCTCCCCCTTTCCCAGGAGATTACATTTTTTTATTTGTTCCTGAGATGTGGGTGTCACTAGCAAGACCAGTATTTATTGTCAATACCTAATTGCCCTTGAGAAGGTGGTGGTGAGCTGCCGCCTTGAACTGCTGCAGTCCATGTGGTGTAGGTACACCCAGTGTTGTTAGGGAGGGAGTTCCAGACTTTTGATCCAGTGACAGTGAAGGAACAGCGATACAGTTCCAAGTCAGCATGGTGAGTGACTTGGAGGGAAACTTGCAGGTGGTGGCGTTTCCATTTGTCTGCTGCCCTTGTCCTTCTAGGTGATAGAGGTCGCGGGTTTGGACGGTGCTGTCAAAGGAGCCTTGGTGAGTTGCTGCAGTCCATCTTGTAGACGGTATACACTACTGCCACTGTGCATCGGTGAAGGGAGTGAATGTTGAAGGTGGTAGATGGGGTGCCAATCAAGCGGGCTGCTTTGTCCTGGCGTTGAGCTGCTTGAGTGTTGTTGGAGTTGAGCCCATCCAGGCAAGTGGAAAGTGTTCCATCACACTCGAGACTTGTGCCTTGTAAATGATGGACAGGGTTTGGTGAGTTGGGAGATGAGTTACTTGCTGCAGATTGTCCTGTCTCTGACCTGTTGTAGCCACAGTATTTATATGGTTGATCCAGTTCAGTTTCTGGTCAGTCGTAACCCCAGGATGTTGATAGTTGGGGATTCAGCGATGGTAATACTACTGAATGTCATGGGTAGATGGTTAGATTCTCTCTTGTTGGAGATGATCATTGCCTACCACCTGTGTGGCGTGAATATTACTTCCCAGTAATCAGCCCAAGCCTGAATGCTGACCAGGTCTTGCTGCATGCGGGCACGGCTGTTTCGGTATCTGAGGAGTTGAAAATGGTACTAAACATTATGCAATTATCAGCAAACATTCCTACTTTTGACCTTATGATGGAGGGAAGGTCATTGATGAAGCAGCTGAAGACGCTTAAGCCTAGGACTCGATCCTGCCTTAAGCAACCAGAACCATCTTTCTTTGTGCTAAGTATGACTTTAACCAGTGGAGAGTTTTCCCCCTATTCCCATTGACTTCAGTTTTGCTAGGGCTCCTTGATGCCATACTTGGTCAAATGCTGCCTTGATATCAAGGTTGATTGTGGGAGGTGGGGGGGGAGAGGGATGGGCTGGGGGTATTAATGTGAGCCTTACAAACCTCTCGGAATGCTGTGTTTCTTTAACTCTGGTCCCTTGTCCATCCCCCACCATTGGTGGCTGTGCTTTCAGCTGTCTTGGTCCTAAGCTCCAGAATTCCCTCTCGAAATCTCTAAACCTCTCAACCTCTCTTTTCTCCTTTAAGTAGCTCCTTAAAACCTACTTCTTTGACCAAGCTTTTGATTACCTGCCCTAATTTCTCTCTGTGTGTCAACACTTAGCGGATTTTGCTCCTGCTGTTATAACCTGGGATGGCAAAGTATCTCTAGGCTCATGGTCTATGTCTGTGCTCCTTTTTAGTGAATTTTGGATTGTTAATTGTATTTTTTTTTTATTAAATAGGCACTTGCAGCCACAGAGGGCAACCAGGAGATGGAGGAATGGAGAGGAACCTCGGCCTTGTCAAGGGAAGGGGCGGTGACGCAGATTGAGAATGGAGAGGAGGAACAGAACTGCTGTGACCTTGCTGAGGGCTCAGATGGCAAAGGAGCCCAACCCAAGGAGCAAGTCAGCAAAGCCAACAGTGATCAATCAAATGGAAAGGAGGCCGAGCCACTGTCTTTGCACCAGGGCCTCATGGCCCATTCAAGAGATGCGACAGCACAAAGCCCGGTGGATGAACAGCCTCAGGCAGAAAGCATGTCTGTCTCAGCATCCTGCCAGGATCCTGATTCGCCACAACACCCGCCAGACGTGCTGGCTAACGATCTCCAGGAGAAAGCTGCCGGTGAGGTAACCGCAGCAGAGAAAGGTGCAGAAAGAGATGCTCCTGATCAGGGACCGAGCGTAGCATCGTCAGATGCTGCAAACAGCTCCATTCATGTCGATCAGTCGCCGAAGGAGGAGGTTGAGAATTGGCCAGGAAGCAAAGGGCCGCATAGCGTGCAGAGACAGCCGCTAGGGCAAGCGGGGAATGGTAACCTGAACTCATCACCTGGCCCTCACAAAGAGGAGGAGCTCCTTGTTACGCCAAAAACTGAAGCTTGCCCCAGCTACATGTCTTTGGTGTACTCCAGGGGACACCCAGGCATTCTGTCACCACTCGCCAAGAAGAAGTTCTTATCACAGGTCAGTGGCACTTTGCCTAATAACTATCCAATCGGAGCCCCACCCCTGTTACTTAGCAGTAGAAGATTTGGTGAGAATGGAGAGGAAATTGTTACGACTGAGAGTAGTTTTTTACAAGGCTCCACGCCAGACCAGTTGGCTATTAATAGACCTTCTGTGATTCAACATGCACATAGTTTTCAGAAGAGAAATACTGATGAGCGAGAGGAGGCATTTAAACACGATGGTTTGAATAAATTATCAGATTCTGAGGCTGCTTATCTTTCCAAGCATCACCTCAATTGCTCAGACTCATTTAAAAGCTGCGCTCCTTACCCTTTCACCTCTGACCTTGTAGACAATGAAAATAAAGGTTCTGAGAAGAAAGGTTGCCCACCATCACAAGTGTCAAATTTTCTAGCAGACTTCTACTCCTCCCCTCACCTGCATAATCTTTACAGACATACAGAGCATCACCTTAATAATGACCACACATCAAAGTACCTGAGCAGTATCACAAAGGATAAAAGTTCTTCATTTGCACAACATAAAAACCAGGATACGGTCTATTTAAGTTATCTTTCAACTTTGCATCGACCGGAAAAGAAATGTGCAGTGAAGTCTCCCACAGAGGAGCAGCCCACTGACTTAAGTCTTCCAAAGTTAAAGAAAACACTACCCAAGAGCTCAGCAAACAATGCCATTCATTTACCGCTGCAGGTAGAGAACAAGAGCACGATAGCAAGTACACAGCCGGCCCACAGTGATTGCAACCCCAAAGCTTGCCGTGTCCCTCCAATGCCAATACTTACCAACAACAAGAGCGGGGAAGCCATCCCAACACCCTCGGCAAAGCTGGAGGAAGTGGTCAGACCCACGATGAGCTCCAAAGGCGGTTCGCAGGTCATTGGGAGCTCCAAACCCATCAAGAGAAACCGCGAGGGAGCAGACAATGGAAGCAGTCAGAGCCCAGAGAAAAAGCTACGGGCTGTGTCTCCTATGCTGCTGTCAAAGGACTTGGCAATGAAAGAAAAACCGTCTGACTTGGAAGGGGAAAGTAGCAAAAATCGGGCCCCAGGGATCATTTTGGAGGGCCACAAGTTCCCACTGCCGACTCCGATATTCCCGGGTGTGTATCCTGGAGCTTTCGTATCTCAGGTTCAAGATATGTGCGATGGCCTGGGCTCAGGGTTTCCGGTTGACTATGCCCATCCCTTACAATACTTGAAAAATCAGGCTGTGTTGTCTCCACTCATGCAACCACTTGCCATCCATTCCTTCATGATACCGGCGATGCAGAGACAAATCCTTGCTTCGACTGGTGCCTCCCCACAACTGTATAGACATCTGTCTGCAGCTGCTACTCCAGTCGCAGCCTCTTACGGGGACCTTTTGCACCATAGCCTTTATCCTCTAACTTCTCTGAACCCACAAGTTGCATACTCCACCTCACCAATCTCTCCTCTACATCCCAGCACGAAACTATAAACGTTTTATTTTGTGAACATTTGATGAAATCACGAGTTGTAGCGTAACAGCCTGACATTCCACGCTACATTGTAAGACTTTGTGATTGCAAGCTACCGGCAACCGGTTTATGTCCCTCTTGCATTCACTTTAGGTGTTCTTATCATCTGCAGATTGTAAGATTTGTGTGTGTGTTTTAGTACATTGAATGCGTAGTAATATTTTTTTGTACATAGAATTTTTTCTTGTCTGCAACCTAACACTATTACAATATCAACACATTAAATGGCTGTAAATATTCACTACAAACATTTACATCTTAATTAATTTATGCAACTGTAGTCAGGTTTTACTTTCAGCTGTTTTGTTGTGCATTTCTCATAGTGTCAGTTGATGGATGTGTTGAGTATTGTGTTCTTGTTCCAGAACAGGATAGAAATAATAACTACAGGAAGTCCTCTGCAGCTGTAAATGTCTGTTTGGATTCTTTTGAATTCTTTCTGTAGAACCCATATGTGGTGGTTAATTTCTGTACTATGTAATAGTGCACCACTAGTTTTATTTTCCACTGATTTTTTTTTTTGGATATAATTGCCATTCTTGCAGTTGTTAGCAATTTGACTTTCACAATGACAAAAGCAGAAGTTTACAAAGAATAAAATAACTGTAACTTGAGAAACGTTTGCCAAGTTTTAATATTTCAAAAGAAATGTAAATATTCAAATTCAATTTTCATATTTTCAATGCCATCCCTGGCAAGCTTTCAAACCGCTACCAATCATACGAGATAAAAATTTGTATATAAAATATGCTAGCTGTAGTTTGCAATTGCTACATTGCAGGGGAAAAAGATAATTTTATATTTAGATCCTGCCTTTCTTGCATTTAAGGTCACAAAAGTATAGCTGCAAGGGTTCTTTCTGTGGTTCTGCATAATGTTTTGTCAATCAAATGTTTGAACCGTAAATCTCTCTAATGTAAACAGGGCAGATTTTGAAAAGAGGCAGGAGTGAAGCTGAATAATAATAATAAGAAAAACAAGATTCCACTTTGGCATTGGGGAGAATTCTGCTGGTTATATAATAAAGCCCCTTCAGTCAATTCCCCTTGTCTCAGCAGCTGTTGGTGAAGCTTTAATAAGATTTGTGTTGAAATGCAGTTCTGGCTCTTTGTTCAACTCCTGGGCTTGGCTCAAATCTGGCAGCCTTTTGGAGTTTGGAAAATTTCACTTTACGTTTGAAAGTGCCCTCATGCTAAGCAAATTAAACATAGGCAAAATACTTTCAAAGAAAGTCTTAAACTTATTAGAACATTTGCTTCTAGAGAACTTGACATTTGGTTACAATAATTTCCTTTCAGTTCCACACTAAATATGTTTAACTGATGCCTCAGTATTGCATGTGGCCTTCTGGCAACTCCACTGCTACATCAAGAACTAACTGTGCCTTTTCATTTCAACAACACATTAAAACTTCAGTACTTAACCGCACATGTTTGTCAATGGTATACCGTGGTCACATCTGGTCTAGCTTTGCAAAGAGCATTATGATCATAAGTATTGTGAAATCAGGATATATTATTTTTGTTGGTTTCCATGCTCGTAATGATTATAATGGGCACTTAAGAGATTGTTTGTCTGATTGTGGCTATATTAGTTACAGAGAATGTTGTTCTAAAATGGTTGTTTTATTCACCAAGACACTGCTTAAATATTTTCAATCTGTATCTTATCAGCAAGATGTTTATACTGACATGTTCTTATTATAAAACTTGTATTTTGTAAATAACGAACACATTTCTTTTTGCATTTTTGTTTTGGATCTATAGCACATTTTCATGTATGGTGATTTGTACATAGTTAAAAGTGAAGACTAGTAACATTAAGATGGGTCCTGATAGTTTAAGGTTATTGAGTAACCTTACATTAGGTTCAAACTTTAAAGCTAATGTTGCTGAGCCAAATGTAAACACTAAAGTTTTGTTTTTGTATGTTCTCAAAGTGTACTTCTTGGTAAATGCTTTTGATACTTTGTGCCAATAGTTTATCAATCACATAGCTGGCAAAATATTTTGTACTTTCTGATCCACTGTTATATTTAATAAAAGTTTTACTACTTAAAATGTATGTTTTTTTTTTAAATGACTAATTTAAACTAAAGGTTAGGAGTCTTTCTCAAAGCTTAAGTTTAGTCACAAAATGAGTTCACTAATTTAAGTAACAGCCCAGCCACTTACTCTCAATAATGGAATTACTGTTAAGCAATTGATATACAAGTAGGATATGAAGAGGTACAAGTTGAAATGATACCTTAAAATAAATGTTTGTAGACAATTAAAATTCAAACATGTTATCTTAATGTACAAAATGTGACATTTTGTAGACTTTTTGAAAACTCACTTGTGACAATACCATTCTGCACTGGCTATTCAGAAATATGCCAGCAGCCATTTGAAACACCTGACCTTTGCTCACTGTATCCCCATAGCAGCATGACTGAGATAGGGACTTCATCAAAATGTGCCTGACCTTTCATCATCTCTTCTCAAACAAATCACTGACTGTAGCCCGGATTTTTCGAACATTGGACTTTTTCACAATATTTTTAAAAATGGCAGTGATAAATAACTTGATTTTATGTTAAAATCTGTTTCCACTAATCTTGAAGCCTTTGGCTTTTGTAAACTAGATTTCCGCAGGTCCCCAGCTCAGCGAACTTTGCTAATGAAAGAGGCATGATATTGTGCAGCAACCTGTGAACAGTAAAAGGGCTTTAAATAACCGTAGCATTACAAAGAATCATCAGATCCTAGTAAGTCATCAGAATGTAACATGAGGGCTTGTCTGAGAAAACAAAAGCTGATATCCTAAGTAAATTTAATTGGAATTAAATACACAATTTTCTTGTTGTAAGTCCACTTTCAGTTTTGTTAATTCAGTAGAAGGCTCTGTCATTGACAAGACTGAAACCTGAAACTAGCACTGAAAGGGGATTTGGGTTTTACCACCTGTTTCAACTCTAGATATGCAAAGGAAGGGCAAAGTGGGTGTGAATTCACAATTTAAAAGAAAGACTTGTATTTATATATGTTTCTTTTACAATCTCAGGATGTGCCAAAGTGCTTTACAGCCAATAAATTACTTTTCAGCTGTATTCACTATTGTTTTGTAGGCAAACATGGCAGTCAATTGGTGTCCAACAACATAACGAGATAAATGATTTACTGGTTAATCTGTTCTTTGTACTATTAGTTGAGGGATGAATGTTGGCACAGGAGTGACTGTACAGATCAAACTACAATTAAGCACAAATTGTGCTCAGAGGCAGTAAGATATAGTGCTATTGAAAATGGGGGGAAAAAAGCATTGGCTGATGATCTTCTGAAATTGGGGTTAAATCTGATACTTTGCTTTGCATCTCATCTGTCCTATACTTGATTCAAGATTACTTGGGCTGGATTTTATATAGCCAGCAGGGGGAGGGGAGACCTGACTTTGGCAGGCAGTGGGACCCAGGGCCGCATTTTGCCGGTGGCAGCCAATTAAGTGGCTGCTTTCTCTATTAAGGATGACGGCCCGCCCGCAAGAGCTGCTGGCCCATCAGAGGGCTGGCAGCTCAACAGCGCCACCACTAGTGGTGACTACTGGTGGGACTGCACCTGGAGGATGAGGGTGCATCAAAGGCTATATGCCCTTGAAGACAGGTAAGTGGGGTCTGGGGATGCTGGGGCCAGGCAGGTAGGCCCCGGCGAGGGGGAGGCGTGGAGGGAAGGCTGCATGTTGCCGTGGGGGTGACTATTGCCACCGGAAAGCCCCTCCGTGGGTAACAGAGTTCCCAAAAAGGAGGCCCCTGGAGCCTGCTGGGAGGCCGCCAGGGTTCACCTGGCAGTCTCCCCAGGCAGCGGTGGGCCCCCCAGCAGCTTGTAAAATGCTAGTGGAGGTAGGAAAAGGCTTTTAATTATCTACTTAAGTGGCTCAATTGTACTCTAGGCGGGCAGGCCACCTTTCCTGCCACTGGCAAAATGGCATGGCGGCAGGAAGACAATGGGGATACTACCCAATGCCTTTCTGCACCATTTTTCCTGCCTCCAAGTACATCCCCAAAGGGCTGGTAAAATTCAGCCCCTTGATTCTGTCAGGAGAGTAAAATTGGCCAAGTGTTCCATTATATGTCACTGGCATTCCTCACCCTGATGAAGGGAATTTAACAAAAAATATTTTTAATGGGAAGTAATAGTGATTTTATAAGAGTGAAACCTCCTGATTGATTCATCTGCAGAATCACAGTTCAATCAATCCTTCGATTGTATATATTCTGAAGGACCTGAGGGATATTCACTTGCGTCATTGGAACATGCTCCACTTAACACTCAAAGTGAATGAGTGAGATACGCATGAATATATCCCCTCATATACCATCTATGGATAGAAAGTAAAAATGTCATAAGTGTTCATATTAAAAAAGGTAAAGGCTATCATTTTGTGCTGATATATTGTGTGTTATATGGTACAATACATTGTGTATGATTATAGTGTGTTGCCAAGAGAATAGCATGTGTTGCTTACTATAACATCTTGCGTGTTACATAATATAATGTGTAATACATGGTGATGTGTGTTAAATATGTCAGATGGTATGATACACTGTTACATGGTATAAAATGTTACGTGGTTTAAAACACATTACATGGCATAATCATGGCATATCATAATACATGATATGCATTTAAGCTGATAATACACTGTTATTGACGTAATGCGCGTTACATGTATGGTGTGTTGCATGGTTATAGCATGTGTATTACATAGTGGGCTATAAATTGGTCCCTGCAGTACCCATTGCTCAGTCACTACTCTAGACTACTAAAGCTCAAATATGGCAGATAGGGAATGTGTGCACATTTCCAGCTGAAAGGGCACCACCTACAATGTTGGGTAAGGACAAACAAGAGGCGTCTTTTACCTATGTCTGAAGCCAGTGTTAGGCCCTTTATTTGGATATGTAAAGGTCCCAGTGCCTGTTTGAAGTCCTCGCTGCAACATTGGTTTGCCCTGAGCCATCATGGAAAATCAGCCCTTGGAATTGGCTGCAACAAAGAAGGTAAATAACATGAATGTGGGGCTAAGAGGGGCAGGAGTGCTCATTCCAACCACGCATCAACGATTGCTGTAGACACCAACAATTGGCTCAGACCCAATTTCTAGGCTGCTGTGTTACACAATATTATAATGTGTTATTAAGTGTAACTTAGAGTAAGGTTTTTAGTGGTCAGAACTAATTCAGTGCAGTAACATGTATTTCTGTAGCCCTCCCCACATGCAGGAAGATGTCTGAAATCACACTTAAGATTGAAGCGGTGAGGAACTAGAATGTAATAATTTCCTGCTCCTTCCATTCAAATTCGTTCTGCAAAGCTTCCCATTTCAATGTTGCTCAGAGCTCGGTTGATATCAATGTAAAAGAATGCTGGGTGGGTGGTAAAAACGGGCTGCTGACTTGCTAGAGTACACTTTGCTTGGGTTACTGCTAATAATTTTGAGCCCCAGAATATCTAGTCATTCATTCATTTTGCTGTTCGTGGGCCCTTGTTTGCCTGAGTAACTGGTACTTCAAAATTAAGGTGTTATGTGAATGTAAGTTCTTTCTTATCTGAGCTACCTCTCTCCGGCAATAACTGTGATCTTAAGTATCCCGTGTACAGAGCAAAAATATGAAGCACTTTGAGGAACTGGGCACACCAATCAAATAAAACTAAGAATCTGAGAGGGAGGGCGAAGGGTGAACTTAACTTACTGCCCACAGATTACTGTGTGATTTTAATGTCTCTTTTTTTGAATAATGAAATGGCTTTATTTTCGGGGTATGATATTTGTTACAGCCACGTGGTGTGATGTGGGTGCCTCCCCCTCTTCAACTCCCCACCTGACCACAGCAAGTGTATTTGTATAGAGTTTAGACCCTTGGGTGATTAATTTTTCAAATAACCAGATAGCAACAGGTTTTCTTGTACGTTTTAAGAAACAGAAAATCAATTGTTTATTGACGAAAAAGCCTTATCCTGAAATTGTTGCAACCACATCTACTCTCACATTCGCTCGCTCGCACACACAGAACCAGAGAGACGGGGAAAAGGAAGGTGGCTTATTAGTGGGAGGAAAGGTTATGATAAATCTGCTGAATTCTCTTGGAAATCAAGTTCTAGATGGATGCAGGCCTGATATGAGTGTAGATGTCTCTCTTGATTGAAGGTTTAAATGAAGATGGTGGGCTACTTCCAGCTCTCACTGCAGTATACGGTAGATGTTGGATTTTTTCAGCAGGGCACATGCTTCCTGTCTTGGTTGGAACTCAGGTTGTTAGATGTTGCTTCTCACCTAGGTGAGTTTCTCTCTCTGGCTGTCTTTTTTAAGGTAAAACTGTGTCACCTCTGCCCTATGGCGATTGCACAACGGCCCAAACTGTGGCGACTTCACTCCTACTTTGTTTCGAAGACGACATTCAATTCTGGAATTTTTTTCAGGATGGGTCCCATTGACACCTTTTAACTTTGAAGCTTTGTCCTTTGTGTCAGACAGTTTGAATATGGAAAAAGCCAAACCCTTTTTTCTTCGGTGGCCATTTTGGACCATTGTTTGTCTTTAAAAAAGAACCTTTATTATAAAATGCAAAGTCTGTTTTTCATAACTCTTCAGGGTTAGTGCATGATTGTTGTATCATCACACGTCTGGTGTGCGTGACACTGTGCTCTATAAATATCAGCCATTACGGAAGTGCCAAGGTGAGGGAGATGTACAATGGAATAGTATGTGTTGCACTGTAAAAATGTAGGATATCAATATGAAATACATCACTGGTTTGGAAAAAAACATTCAAATAGGGTACAGTGTCACTAAATGCTTCAAACCTATGCCTCTTGCTAAAAGGTTAATGAAAAGCAAGAGGTACATGTTTGCAATATTCATCATTGAATTAACGGAAAACTTAATATCTGCTGTAAAATTTCTTCAAACAGCCCTTTGAACATGCAGCAAGTTTCATACATATCACCTGGGAAAATGTTTTTATATTCTGGAAGTTAAAAAGAAGCCATGTGGTTTTTTTTTCCTGCTGTTATGCTTAAATTAGTTGTACACACTCTCCAGTTGTGCTGCATCTTGGGGGCTACTAATTGAGGCAGTTTGATTCCGTGACCAACGTAGGAGGAGCCTGCACATGGCTGCCAGCTACTGTGGAGAGAGAAGCAGAATTAACATTTCAGGTCTTTGAAAGGATGAGTAGTTCCAGCACTTTGTTTTTATTTCAGATTTCCTGCATCTGCAATATTTTGCTTTTATTATTGCCAGTTACTATCCTCTCCTGAAGAATCACTGGGGTGTCATCTTTGGGAAATGTCCAACACGATGTCAGCCATGGTTCAGTGGTTGCAGTCTCGCCTTGGAGTCTGAGGGTGTGGGTTCAAGTCTCACTGAGATTCAAGCACAAAACTCAAGACTGACACTCCAGTGCAGTACTGCGGGAGTGCTGCACTGTCAGAGGTGCCATCTTTTGGATGAGACGTTTAACCCAAGGCCCCATCTGCTTGCTTGGGTGGACTCAAAAAATCCCATGGCATTATTGCGAAGAAGAGCAGGGGAGTTCACCCTAATGGCCTGGGCCAACATTCACTCTCAACCAACATCATTGAAAACAAATTATCTTGTCATTATCACATTGCTGTCACGTTTTCTACATTCCAGCAATGACTACACTTTCTTGGACTGTTGAGCACTTTGAGATGTCCTGAGGTCGTGAACGGTGCTATAGAAATGTGAATCTTTCTTTTTACTGAAAAATTTCCTTGCACCTTCCAGTTACAAATGTATTGATATAATTAAGGCCTTCCTCCTGTTAAGCTACTGCCACAGATGACTATAACGTTGCTATTAGGTGCAGTCCCAGGAGATTTGTATTTGAACAAAATAGACTGCCAAGACAGGCCTAGATACTAGCCACTCACGATCTGTGCTTTAACATCTCAATGTACCTCCTCTTTAGATTGAGTGATGTCTTTCACTGATGAAAAGTCTTTCCAAACTACTCCTTTTCTTTGTCTTTATTGACTCGTTAAGCTGCAAAATAAAACAAACAAAATGACTTTGCAATTGGTTGTAAGACTTTTCACATGTTCAAAGGATGATTGTTTTTCTAAACTAAGGATTTACAGGGCATACTGGAAACGAGACTGTTTACTCATTAACTACTGATTAGTTATATTTGGCCTCTTCAGAAGTCATAGCTTTCATTATACTGATGAACAATTGCTCACTGGCGAGCTCACACCCTGCCCCCAGATGGTGTTCACACTGTATTATTGAACAGGTATGGACTGTGTGTTACTGATGAGTAGGTTGGGGTGAATGAAAGGAGATGATATGCAGACAAAAGCCCTTCCCCAGCACAAGGCAACAGTCCCAGAGGTTTGAGTCAGTATTAATTGTGAAACAGATGTTGCTGAATTAAATTAAGTTTTACACTAAACATGCAAGCTCATTAATGCCCTGTTTTTAGTATTTATCTATTTTGGTACATTCCATCTCTAAAGTTTAACTAATCGTAAATGCTTTAAAATGCTATGCATTTTAAATAATTGGGTCAACTATTTAAGATCGACTTACTCAGATGAAAGGATATACATAGACACTTGTAAGTTATTATAACCTAGATGGCAGAAGAAATAAACAATGATTTAAGTCCATCACAAATTAAAAATATAGTAATGAATCATACAAACAAAACAATTTGTATTTATATAATGCCTTTAATGTAGTAACATATTCCAAAGTGCTTCATAGCAGCATAATCAGACAAAAATTGAGTGTCAAGGAAGGAGATATTCGAACAGGTGCCCAAAAGCTTGGTCAGAGAGGTAGATTTTTGAGGAGGGAGAGGGAGGCGCCGACAGGTTTAGGGAGGGAATGCCAGAGATTAGGGCTTAGATGGGTAAAGGCACAGCTATCAATACAGGCATAACTAAATATTAAATAATGATTAGATCCTGGGTTTATAGAAAGTTTAACTGATCTCAGCTGGGTGACAGTACAGGTGCTAAAACTAGATTTATGCCTCAAGGTTAGGGAGGGGCAGTGGGTAAGGGCATTGGTGATGCCTTCCAATGTTAAATAGTTTGCCAACACTCACCACTTAGGCAGTACAAGTTTGATCACAAAGGATACAATTCTAAAGGGGGTACAGCAGCAGAGGGACCTGATTATACAAGAAGGAGGCCATTCGTTCCATTGTGTCTGTGCCAGCTGTCTGCAAGAGCAACTCAGCTGGTCCTACTTCCCTATGCTTTCCCTGTAGCCCTGCAAATTTTCTCTCTTCAGGTGCTTATCCAATTCCTTTTTGAAAGCCATGATTGAGTCTGCCTCCATCACATTCTCAGGTAGTACATTCCAAATCCTAACCATTCATACGAACATACGAATTAGGAGCAGGAGTAGGCCCCTCGAATCTGTTCCGCCATTTAATAAGATCATGGCTGATCTGATTGTAACCTTGACTCCATATTCCCACCTACCCCCAATAAATTTTCACCCTTTTGCTGATCAAGAATCTACCTACCTCTGCCTTGTCCCATAGCCTTGTATGCTATGGCGTTTCAAGTGCTCATCTAAATACTTCTTAAATGTTCTGAGGGCTCCTGCCTCTACCACCTCTTCAGGCAGTTCAAATTCCAACCAGCCTCTGGGTGGAAAAAAAATTCCTCAATTCCCCTTGAAGCCTCCTGCCTCTGACCTTAAATCTATGCCCCCTAGCTATTGACACCTCCACTAAGGGAAAAAGTTTCTTCCTATCTATGCCCCTCATAATTTTGTATACCTCAATCAGGTCCCCCCTCAGCCTTCTCTGCTCTCAGGAAAACAACCCTAGCCTATCCAGTCTCTCTTCATTGCTGAAATGCTCCAGCCCGGGCAACTTCCTAGAGAATCTCTTCTGCAACCTCTCCAGTGCAATCACATCCTTCCTATAGTGTGGCAACCAGAACTGTACACAGTACTCCAGCTGTGGCCTAACTAGTGTTTCATACAGCTCCATCATAACCTCCCTGCTGTTATATTCTATGCCTCGGCTAATAAAGGCAAGTAACCCAGCTGCCTTCAAAGCCATCTTATCTACCTGTGCTGCTGCCTTCAGTGAGCTATGTACAAGTACACCAAGGTCCTTCTGACTGTCTGTCCTTCCTAGGGTCCTACCATCCATTGTATATTCCCTTGCCTTGTTAGTCCTCCCAAAATGCACCACCTCATATTTGTCAGGATTAAATTCCATTTGCCACTGCTCTACCCATCTATATTGTCTTGTAATCCAAGGCTTTCCTCCTCACTATTTACGACACCAACTTTCGTGTCATCTGCGAACTTACTGATCATACCTCCTATATTCATGTCTAAATTATTAATGTACACTACAAACAGCAAGGGTCCCAGCGGTACACCACTGGTCACAGGCTTCCAATCGCAAAAACAATCCTCGACCATCACCCTCTGCCTCCTGTCACTAAGCCAACTTTGGATCCAATTTGCCAAATTGCCCTGGATCCCATGGGCTCTTACCTTCTTCACCAATCTCCCATGTGGGACCTTTTCAAAAGCCTTACTGAAATCCATGTAGACTACATCAACTGTTTTATCCTTATCTGCTCACCTAGTCACCTCCTCGAAAAATTCAATCAAGCTTGTCAGGCATGATGTCCCCCTGACAAAGCTATGCTGACTATCCTTGATTAATCCCTGCCTCTCCAAGTGGAGATTAATCCTGTCCCTCAGAATTTTTTCCAGTAGTTCCTTTACCACTGATGTTAGACTCACTGGCCTGTAATTACCTGCTTTATCCCTGCTACCGTTCTTGAATAATGGTACCACATTTGGCTCTCTGCCGAGCAATCCGGTCAGTCCCACTACCTCGCTGGATCCCCAAATTACATAAGAGAAACAGGCTATTTGGCCCAACGGGTCTACATCAGTGTTTATGTGGAACACAATCCTCCTACCAACACTTTATCTAACGCGAATCCTTCTATTCCTTTCTTCATTTTTATCTAGCTTCTTTTTAAATGCATTTAATGCAGTCGCCTCAACCATGCCAAGCGTGAAGCTTATGTTTAAAATGCACTTCCAAATTTACCAGCACATGGCAGACCACTAGGTGAAAGAAACACTAAAGTTTTATGACCTAAATTAATCCTGCAAAGTTTCATCCTGTTTAAACATTATGGTAAAGCAGCAAGTTCAACAAATTAGAATACTTTTAAAAGATTACTTTGGTGAGATCAGTACTCTTGTTCTCAGAGGCTCAAGCAGGTAAATAACAACCACTGAATCCAAGAATGTTGTTGCATCAAAAATGACAACAACTTGAGTTTGGGGAAAAGTGCAGTGGAATGTAAGTGAAGATGGTTCTGGAGTCGGTTATTATTAATACCCAGTGCCTGAAGGCGGAGGAAGTATCTTAATTATTTTCATCTGTTTCTAAATATGATACATTGAGAAATCTTTTGCAGATTGCAATAGACTTCATACCCAAGTTCATGGGGTTGCTGACTCGGGCAATAATCTATGTTGCCCTTACAGTACAGCTTGCTTTTCAAAATAAAGAAAATTGCTGATGTAACTACAAGAGGAACTAGGGCACTCTTCCTAGTATAATATTTCGCAGCATGTTAAAGAACAGTAGACAGAGATGTATGGGAGTTTGCTTTTAGTAAGAAAGCCATGATCAATTTATGAAGGATATATACTGATTTTAGCCAGAAATGCTAGCATTCACTAACTATTTTAAAGCCTATATCTATATTGTAGCTACCACGGAGACTAGTAGCAACAATATGCACCCTTCTCAGTCATGCAGTTCCCTGCCTGATTCCCTGATTTGGAATCTCTCAGAAAGGAGGCAGTTCATCACACAAGTGCTCTACCCCTGACCAAAGCCTCACTCCCTGCTTTTAAAAGTTTCACGTGTAAGGGAAGAGCTCGCATTCTGAATACGTTTAAATTTGTGCTGAATTGAAGTAGTATGAGATTGTAATTTCCCCAGAGCGAGGCCAGGGCTTGAGTCACTTCAGAGCAGTTTACATACACCCCAAAGCTACCTTTCTTTAAGATGAATTCATTCTCCATTCCCCTTCAATTTTTTTGTGGTTGTTAAGGTGAGGAATGTTAATGCTGGGGAAAATTAATCCTTCGCATTTGACCCATCCGGCGTCAGCCCCAAACACTCCCTGGCATGGTATAGCAAGGCAGATGCAGAGTATTGTTCCCTCTACTCTGGCCCAACTATGTGCCTTTAGTTCCAACAGGCACTCCTCACTGTAGCCAGTGTGAAATGTTTCCACTTGCCACATCATTCATCCTGTACCTTTTCAAGCAACATAACCAGTTAGGGCTGAATTAGGGACAGCCGTTAGGTCGGAGACTGAAACTTATTTCATTGTGATGGGAATAGGCAAGGAAAGGAACAAAGAAACATTTTCAAAAACGAATCACCACATTCAACTTCAAGGCTAAAAATTTATTTTTGAAGGCCAGAGAGAAAAAGAAAAACAGCAGCATTAGAAAAGGAATGGTGTTAATTCATTATATGCACTACTACCATCTACTTTCCTAACAACTACATTTTCTGCTATTCATCAACGTGTACAATTGCAGTTCCTCATGTACCTTTCAATACCATGGCTCAGAATTTGCTGTCAAAATAAGAGTGTGGCAAATGACGCTCACCCTTATTAAAGTGTAAATAGTGCAAATGCACAGTTAAACTCAAATATCCAAGTCTGTCTGAGTTGCCCCACTTGCCATTAGCTTTGTGTAAACAGGATCTCACTGTCAGGCTCACCATTGACGAGCACTGAACATCATAAAGCTGCTGGATTTGCATGGTAGATCCAAACCAATACAGATATTTAGATCTTTTAGGGAGGTGATATTTATTAATTGCTGCCCATCAATCTGTCTGATATTGAAAAGTAACTGAGCGTTTCATTCCTTCAGGTTTGAATTTTTGGGAGGATATTTTAAAAGATGTCCAATTTTTTATTTAAAATATTTTTTTGTTGTCTTTTTCTTTTTTCTTTCTCTACTTCTCTTTCTGTACCTGATTCGACATTGAGTTCACCCTGTTCACTCAGGTCCCAGAGGCCCTCTTCCACCGCTGTGCATCATCAGCTCACCCTTTCAGCAACCTTGTGGGCAAACTTTTTTTTTTGAGCTGAAGGGTAAAGGAGCAACTTGAACATGTGGCAGATGCCTCTAGATGCCCAACTACAGCAAATTCTAGCCCAATGATTATTTCATCATAGCAGTAGGCCACATTCACATTGGTTGAAAATAGGAACCCATTTTCTGAATGCAGTTGTTAAGATCCCACATCAGATTTGAGCTTTTCAAACATACAGCAAAGCTTTAAACTATTTATTCGATAAATAGTAATGCCAGAAATTGAACTATTAGTAAAAATTGTTGCTGTTAAAAAGAGTCTGAAAAATATATGATACTAAATTAGTCAAACATGACTAACGCAGATCGACAGAGGGGCAGCAAGCTGATTTGTTTTGAAAATGCAGTTCAACACAAATAAATGTTAACTGGCGTATTTTGGGGAAAATGTTCCCAAAGTGCCTCTGGATCAGGGTAGGATACCCAGGTTCCCATTGGATTATCAGGAATGGCAACCTATATATTCCTCTCTACCTCAGAGTCACTGTGGAAGAATGAATTCACAGCCAAATCCAAGCTGTTTAAGAGGCTGGGATTAGATTTGACTGCCTTATCATATTCCCACAAATCGAATAGCTTGCCGATAATCACCATTGAACAATCGGATGAGGGAACGGGAGGGCGATGGTCACTGGTGAGGACAGAACTATTGGCAGCTAAAATACTCTTCTCCCCACCCCTCACACTAAAGAAACAAATCTTTGGAGCTCTGCCAACACCATAAATTGTGACCATTAAATGCTCTGAAACTGGCGCAGCAAAACCATGGCGAATCATTGAGCTTCAGATTGCTGGAAAACATGACTTTCGAACTGGATTTTCAGCCAAAAGGAAAGCAAACTATACATGATATAGATCCCACCTCTAGGATGGAGAGCAGCACCCAGAAGCTGAGGGCAGCAGATGGGTGAGTGCAGCACTTCAATACACAAACAGGTATAGGTGTCAGCTGTGGCTCAGTGAGTATCACTCACTTCTCCAACAGCACCTTGCAAACCTGCGACCTCTACCACCTAGAAGGACAAGGGCAGCAGACGCATGGAAACACCATCTGCAAGCTCCCCTCCAAGTAACACATCATCCTGACTTGGAACTATAATCCTTCATTGTCACTGCATCAAAATCCTGGAACTCCCTCCCTAACTGTGGGTGTACCTACACAATATGGACTGCAGCGGTTCAAGAAGGCAGTTCACCACCACCGTCACAAGGGCAATTAGAATCTATTCTAAAGGATGTGATAAAAGGACACTTAGATAATAATGACCTGATTGGGCATAGTCAACATGAATTTATAAATGGGAAATCATGTTTGACGAACCTGGAGTTTTTTGGAGGATGTTACTAACAGAATTGATAAAGGGGAGTTGGTGAACGTAGCATACTTGGATTTTCAGAAGGTTTTTTGATATAGTCCCCCACAGGAGGTTGGTTAGAAATATTAAAGCACTTGGGATAGTAGGTAATATACTGGCATGGATTAAGGATTGGTTAACAAGCAGAAAACAGAGGGTAGGAATAAACATGTCATTCTCGTGTTGGCAGGCTGTGACTAGTGGGGTACCGCAAGGATCAGTACTTGGGCCCCAGCTCTTCACAATATCTATCAATCATTTGGATGTGGGGACCAAATGTTATATTTCCAGGTTTGCGGATGACACAAAACTAGGTGGGAATGTGTGTTTGTGAGGAAGATGCAAAGCAGCTTCACAGGCATTTGGATAGACTTAGTGAGTGGGTAAAACATGTCAGATGGAAAATAATGTAGAAAAATGTGAGGTTATCCACATTGATATGAGGAACTGATGTGAAGTGTATTTCTTAAATGGCAAGAGATTAGAAAGTGTAGATGTACAAAGAGCCCTGGGTGCCTTTGTCAACAAGTCACTGAAAGCTAACATGCAGGTGCAGCAAGCAATTAAGGCGGCTAAAAATATGTCAGCGTTTATCGCAAGAGCATTTGAGTACAGGAGTGGCGAAGTCTTGCTTCACTTGTATAGAACCTTGGTTATCCCACACTTGGAGTAGTGTGCGCAGTTTTGGCCCCCTCACCTTAGGAAGGATATTATTGTCATAGACAGAGTGCAACAAAGGTTCACCAGACTTATTCCCAGGATTGCAGGACTGTCCTATGAAGAGAGATTGGGGAAACTGGGCCTGTATTCTCTAGAGTTTCGAAGAATGAAAGGTGATCTCATTGAAACCTACAAAATACTTAAAGGAATAGACAGGGTTGGTGCAGGTAAGATGTTTCCCCTTGGTTGGGGAGTCTAGAACCAGAGGACAATTTCAAAATAAGGAGGGAGCGACTTAGGACCGAGATGAGGAGAACTTGCTTTACTCAGAGGGTTGTGAATCTTTAGAATTCTCTACCCCAGAGGGCTGTGGAAGCTCAGTTATTGAATATGTTTAAAGCAGAGGTTGACAGATTTCTAAATACCAATGACAAAGGGATATGGGGATCGTGTGGAAAAAAGGCATTGAATCATACTGAATGGCAGAGCAGGCTCGATGGGCTGAATGGCCTACTCCTGCTCCTATGTAATTAGGGATGGGCAATAAACATTGGCCTTGCCAGTAACACCATTATCATGAATGAATGAAAAAAAAAGTCATGGGCTCAAGTTCCACTCCAGAAATTTGAGCACATAACCCAAGCCAACACTCCAGTACAGCACTGAGGGCGTGCTGCACTCAGACGTGGCATCTTTTGGATAAGATGTTAAACTAAGCCTCCTTCTGCTCTCTCAAATGGAAGTAGAAAATCCCATGAGACTACTTTGAAGAGCAGGGGAGTTCTCCCCAGTGTCCTGGTCAATGTTTATCCCTCAACCAACACCACTAAAACAGAGTATCTTGTCATCATATTGTTGTTTGAGAGAGCTTGCTGTGCGCAAATTGGCTGCTGTGTTTCCTACATTACAATAATGCTTCATTGACTGAAAAGCACTTTGGGTCATCCTGAGGATGGGAGAGGTACTAAATAAATGCAAGTCTTTCAAAAGAGTTGGATGAAGAAAAAGAAAAAGAATTGGGAACGGAAGGAGGGGGTAGAGGAGAAATAGTGCTTCATTTTGTAAAGTTTTCATTTAAACGTTAGTTATGGATTAATAATTGCAGTAATAAAACTGCTCCTGCCATCAGAGCTGCTTTATTACTTTAATAATCTTGCCCTTCACTCGAAATAAAAGAACATAACTGGCCTAACAAATCTGGGATCCCCAGGAGCTGCCGGCAGTTTCTGAAAGTTAAATGGAGACAAAATACAATCTTCTAAATTCCCTCTACTAACATTCTTCACAGTTAACATCGCAAGGTTAAGAAAACAAAGCAACTATTTAAATTTGTTTTCTTTTTGCACTAATTTTCATCTAGATTAACACTATTTTCACTGCAACAAACTTTATTTTCTCATCCTAACTTTGTAAATGAGCAAAAAGGTGGACAAAAATTCACTGAAGTAGAATTATTCTCGTGCAGGGAAAAACAGTGTTGTTGAGAGTTCTGTGAAAATTTCTGGCACAGATTTTGAAAGTATAACAACTGGCATAAATATCCACAAATAGATCTGGCCAATGACTGGCCCCTTGAAGGACACATTAAACCCAAATGATCATGTTTATCCAAGAAATCCCAAAGAAACACTTTGTAAAACTACAGAAGAGGAACTAGCTGCATTTCTCAGTTTCCAGGTATTAGGGATCCACCTCTAACTGTCCTACATGAGATGGAATCCAGGTTCTGGGGTCAAACTTTGCCCTGATGGACCTCTTCTGACGGGGAGCAGGTATAGGCCTATGAGGCAGGCCCAGCATGGCCGCTACCTGGGCCGTGTCTTCACCCGGGGCCTGGCTGGCTGACCGGTGTTCCAGAAGAACTGGGACTGGTGCACGGCCCAGTGACAAGGGCAGCTCCGACCCCATGTTGGAGGAACGTGGGGCACTCCAGGAGTTCTCTTTCTGTTCATGGTCCAGGCAGGGGTCCCCCAGCTGGAACGGCTGCTTTCCCACCGGTGGAGGGGGAGCTGGCCTCTTCTTTGCTCTCCCTAGTGATGTCAGGGCAGGTTTGCCTGTGCCACCCGGTGTCAGGAGATTTTTCTGGATGACCATGTTGTGGCTGCCATCAAACAGAGCTGCCCATCGTGGGGGGTCGGACTGTTCCTGCTGACCCAGCAGGAATTCTCCGTCCGTCTCCTGGATTCTGTTCCGGATAATGTCCATCAGGCTCTCGTCCTTCTGAGGAGACTCCACGTCTGTAAAACACGGAACACAGCCAATTAAGGTGCCATTTAGCAGTGTTAGGAGGGAGTCGCAATTCACCTCCTGTTCTGATTATCTAAACAAACACTCCCCCTAAAAAGATTCTCTGCAGTGGTGGAGATAAAGAGAGACACAGAGCAGTGGTAGGAAGAGAGACAAAAGAGAGAAATGGGTGGGGTTGGGGAAGAGAGAGAGGGGGGGGAGGGGGAGACAAAGGCAGGCAGAGAGGGGGGGTAGAGGCGGGGGGCGGGAGAAGAGGGAGACACAGAGTCAGAGAAGGGGGACTTCATAGGTAGAGAGGCAGGGGGACAGAGGCAAAGAGGGAGGGACAGAGGGAGGGGATGGAGGCAGAGAGATTTTGGAGGAACACTGAGGTAGAGGGGGGGGGGGGGGGGCTGGGGGGAAAGAGAGAGGGGTGAAAGAGGAAACAAAAAAAGCTGATTTTTCGACTCTTAACCACAAGCAAAACCAGATCTGGCCAACTCATTAATTATAATTTTTGTGTATGCTCAGTCTGCTGATGTCACCATTTTAAACTCCCAAAGGATCTCAACTGTGTAAAGATCCGATTTCCAGACCTATTGAGCAGTCATCACATATGGCAGAAATTGCTTTAATTGTGTGAAATAACTTCCATTAAGTATTTGAGCATGTGGTCACAACAAAGTTGTGAAAGTATTTTTCTGACGTTTCATTTCCTTTCTGTGATTCAGGTAAACTACTGGACAGAGCATAGACAGATTGTGACTCACCAGCAATGCTGGGAATTATGATTAGCTACCGCATAGCATCAAATATCGCATGGTGGAAATCAGACCATATATGGTAAAAGCTGCAGGAAGATGTGGATTATTCATGGTACTCTATTTCTTCTCCTCAAGCTAAGTGCTCATAGTGGTCTTTTATACAGACACAATATGTGGGAAATAGCATTGCAAATATTTTCTATTAATAAGGTAAATTATAATTTACAAATGTTTGCAAACACTAACATCTTAACTGCCCTTCACAGCATCTGGACCTCCTCAGTACATGTGGTATTAAACAATGGTACACACCTCCACCTAGTGTTGAGACTGTAAATAACAGAAAATCATTTACAAAAAACACTTTCCACTTATTGGAAAGTCTCTGATTATTGATAGGGCTGTCTGTGGTTAAGGGAAGGATATGCAAATATCTGCTGGACAATAAGCATGTTCAAGAGCATAGGATTTATTCATATAGTAAAGTATATATATATATTATATATATATATATCCACTAATAGATTTGCCAGTGTTTACTGACATCAGTCATCCAATGAACGGAGGCACACGGAGCTGAAGTTTACAAGCCCGCCGCCGATGCGAAAAAAATGTCGGCCCGCCCGCATACCAAAGAGCCCCCACGATTCCAAGTGCAGCGGCTCATTTACCACCTCCCAATCACGGGGAGGGGGCGGGCTGTCCGTCCCCGGCAATGGCATCAGCTGCCTGCGCTCAGGCGCTGACGCCTTTTTAAAGGGTTATTAGCCCTACCAGCATATTTAAAGAATAAATGAAATTAAATAAATACATCTCTTTTGCCCCTCTCCCAACCCCCCCAAATAACAAATTAATTATTTGCCATTCCCCCCCAAAACGCTTACCTTTATCATCTGACTGTTCCCCCCCTCAACCCCCACCCCCCCCCCCCACCCAACAAACCATTCCCACCATCCCCTACACCCATGACGTTAATTTGACTCCATTTCCCCCCCCCACCACCTGCACCGGAAACCTACCTCTCCCTGCATTCTCCCTTCCCTCCCTCCCAAACCGGAAACCTACCTCTCCCTGCATTCTCCCTTCCCTCCCTCCCAAACCGGAAACCTACCTCTCCCTGCATTCTCCCTTCCCTCCCTCCCAAACCGGAAACCTACCTCTCCCTGCATTCTCCTCTCCATCCGAAACCGGAAACCTACCTCTCCCTGCATTCGCCCCTCCCTCCCAAACCGGAAACCTACCTCTCCCTGCATTCTCCCCCCCCCCCCCCCCACCCCAAACCGGAAACCTACCTCTCCCTGCATTCTCTCTCCCCTCCCCCCCAAACCAGAAACCTACCTCTCCCTGCATTCTCCCCCCCCCCCCTCCCCCAAACCAGAAACCTACCTCTCCCTGCATTCTCCCCCCCCCTCCCCCAAACCAGAAACCTACCTCTCCCTGCAGTCTCCCCACCCCCCTCCCCCAAACCAGAAACCTACCTCTCCCTGCATTCTCTTCCCCCCCCTCCCCCAAACCAGAAACCTACCTCTCCCTGCATTCTCCCCCCACCCCCAAACCAGAAACCTACCTCTCCCTGCATTGTTCCCCCCCCACCCCCCCCAAACCGGAAACCTACCTCTCCCCGCATTCTCCCCCCCCCCCCCCCCCCCCTCCCCCAAACCGGAAACCTACCTCTCCCTGCATTCTCCCCCCAACCCCCCCTCCCCCAAACCAGAAACCTACCTCTCCCTGCATTCTCCCCCCACCCCCCCTCCCCCAAACCAGAAACCTACCTCTCCCTGCATTCTCCACCACCCCCCTCCCCCAAACCAGAAACCTACCTCTCCCTGCATTCTCCCCCCACCCCCCCCCCTACCGGAAACCTACCTCTCCCTGCATTCTCCCCCGCCTCCCCCAAACCAGAAACCTACCTCTCCCAGCATTCTCCCCCCCTCCCCCAAACCAGAAACCTACCTCTCCCTGCATTCTCCCCCCCCTCCCCCAAACCAGAAACCTACCTCTCCCTGCATTCTCCCCCCACTCCCCCAAACCAGAAACCTACCTCTCCCTGCATTCTCCGCCCCTCCCCCCCCAAACCAGTGTTGCGCCTTGTTTCCCTGGACGGGGATCCGAAGGCCCAGGAGTGCAGGCCGCTGGGCTGAAGATCACAGCAGGACCTTGGGAGGCGACACAAGTTTTGTTAAATTAATTATAATTGATTTACATATTCAAATTATGGTCTCCTTGCCAAGCAGCGGCGGGCTGCCACGAGGCCTCGCCACCACCGGTAAAATTGGGCCGGACCCTGCTGGCGTCGAGATCCATGGCGGGCCTCACCTAGGGCCATCTTCAGGCTCCCCCCACCCCCCAACTCCCCCGCACCCCCCAACCAACCACAGATCCCGATGTTGAGGGCTCCATAAAATCCAGCCCACAGAACATGAGACAGAAATCAATCTAATCGAGGACTGACGTAGGGAACAGAAGCTGGTTCCTTCAGAGACCTTTATGTAGGCATATTGTGCATAGTGATGGTGGAAGAGTCATCCACTCTCCCACAGTCTGTTACAATCAATTAGGTGCTCCAAATCTGGCCTTTTGCTTATCCTCGACTTTTAATCAGTCCACCACCGGCAGCTGTGCTTTCAGCTGCCTAGACCCTAAGCTCTGAAATTCCCCCCCTAAACATCTCTATCACTACCTCTCTCTTCTCCTTTGGAACCTACCTCTATGACCTCATCCTTTGGTTCACACCAATCTATCTGTTGCAGATGCATCCCTGTCCCTGATAGTATTGGTAGGAGTAACCACCGCACTTGTGAAGACGAAGTCTTACCTTCATTTTGAGGGCACCCTCCATTATGTTGTGTGGCATTACCATCGTGCTAAATGGGATAGATTTCGAACAGATCCAGCAACTCAAAACTGGGCATCCATGAGGCGCTGTGGGTCATCAACAGCAGCAGAATTGTATTCAACCACAATCAGTAACCTCATTTCCCGGCATATCTCTCAATCATTACCATCAAGCCAGCAGACTATTCCAGGTTCAATGAGAAGTGCAGGACAGCATTCCAGGAGCAACAGGTGCACCTAAAAATGAGGTACCAACCTAGTGAAGCTACAACACAGGATTACATGCATGCTAAACAGCAGAAGCTGCATGCAATAGGCAGAACTAAGCAATCACACAACCAACCGATCTGCCGTCGTCTTACATCCAGCTGTGAACGATGCTGGACAATGAAATAACTAAAATGAGGAGGTTGTTCCGTGAACATTTTCCATTCTCATTGATGGTCGAGCCCAGCACGTCAGTTCAGAAGACAGGGCTAAAGCATTTGCAACCCTCTTCAGCTAGAAGCGCTGAGTGGATGATCTATCTCGGTCTCCTCTGGAGGTCCCCAAAGAAACCAATCTTCAGCCAATTTGATTCACTCCACATGATATCAAGAAACTGCCGAGTACACTGGATACAGCAAAGGCTTTGGGCCCTGACAATATCCCAGCTGTGGCACTGAAGACTTGTGCTCCAGAACTAGCTGTGCTCTTAGACAAGCTACAACACTGGCCCCTACCTGAAAACATGGAAACTTGCCCAGTTACACCTGTCTGTAAAAAGCAGAGTAAATCCAATCTGCCCCATCAGTCTACCCTCTCATCAGCAAAGTGATGCGAATTATTCACCAACAATGCTCACCAATTTGGGATCCACCAGGGCACTTGGCTCCAGACCAGATTACAGCTTGGTCCAAATATGGACTAAAGAGCTGAATTCCAGAGGTGAGGTGAGTGACTGCCCTTGACATCAAGACACCATTTGACTGAGTGTGGCATCAAGGAACCCTAACAAAATTCAAGTCAATGGGAATCAAGGGAAAAACTCTTCACTGGCTGAAGTCATAGTTTAGTTTAGTTTAGAGATACAGCACTGAAACAGGCCCTTCGGCCCACCTAGTCTGTGCCGACCATCAACCACCCATTTATACTAATCCTACACTAATCCCATATTCCTACCACATCCCCACCTGTCCCTATATATTTCCCTACCACCTACCTATACTAGGGGCAATTTATAATGGCCAATTAACCTATCAACCTGCAAGTCTTTGGCATGTGGGAGGAAACTGGAGCAGCCGGAGGAAACCCATGCAGACACAGGGAGAACTTGCAAACTCCGCACAGGCAGTACCCAGAATCGAACCTGGGTCCCTGGAGCTGTGAGGCTGCGGTGCTAACCACTGCGCCACTGTGCCGCCCAAAGGAAGATCACTGTAGTTGTTGGAGGTCAATCATCTCAGCCCCAAGACATCGCTGCAGGAGTTCCACAGGGCAGTGTCCTAGGCCCAACCATATTCAGCTGCTTCATCAATGTCCTTCCCTCCATCATAAGGTCAGAAGTGGGAATGTTTGCGGATGATTGCTGTGCATTCAGTTCCAGTCGCAGCTCCTCAGATACTGAAGCAGTCTGTGCCCGTATGCAGCAAGACCTGGACCACATTCAGGCTTGGGCTGATAAGTGGCAAGAAACATTTGTGCCACACAAGTGCCAGGCAATGACCATCTCCCCTCATCATGCCATGGCATTACCATCACTGAGTCCCCCACTATCAACATTCTGGGGGTCACCATTGATCAGAAACTTAACAGGACCAGCCATATAAATACTGTGGCTACAAGAGAAGGTCAAAGGCTGGGAAATCTACAGGGAGTAACTCACGTCCTGACTCTCCAAAGCCTGGCCACCATCTACAAGACACAAAGTTAGGAGTGTAATAGAATACTATCCACTTGCCTAGATGAATGCAGCTCCAACACTCAAGAAGCTCGTCATCATCCAGGTCAAAGCAGCCCCCTTAATCGGCATCCCATCCACCACCTTAAACATCTCTCCAGCACTGGTGCACAGTGTGTACCATCTACAGGATGCCAAGGGTCCATCCACAGCACCTTCCAAACCCACAATCTCTACCACCTAGAAGAATAATGACAGCAGACACATGGGATTCCCACCACCTACAAGTTCTCCAAGTCACACAACATCCTGACTTGGAATTATATTACCATTCCTTCACTATCGCTGGGTCAAAATTCTGGAACTCCCATCCCAACAGCACTACATCAGATGGACTGCAGAGGTTCAAGGACAATTAGAGATGGGCAACAAATGCTGACCTTGCCAGTGAAGCTCACATCCCATGAACGAATGAACGAGAACTGTGCCAAGTATCGTATTTGTGCTATGCTTGGGGCGGGACAATTAAGAACTTAATCTAAAAGAATACTGAGGACAAACAAGGAGTTAAGAAACAATGTAGTATACAAAATCACAATAAGTACAATTTTCACTCTGGCACATTTCAAAGAATGTGACTTGCATTTGATAGGCAATAAAAGGAAATACAGAACAGTCATACACAGAACATATTAATAAAACTGAAAGCAATGTACAAACCCAAGAAGTGTATTCAAAAATGCTGACATTTCCCAGCAGTTTGCAGTCATAAATTTTAGTATCCTGACCCATTTTAAAATTCACTTCACTGGATTCCATCATTGCTGGTTAAATCATGCAGCTCCAAATTATGCATGAAGTAGCATTTTTGTTTTATATATGGGAACTATTTGAATTTCAAACAATGATTCTTTTATAACAAGACCACATTTAGAAAGGCAAGGTTCACTTACTCATATCGTGGTAGACTGAAGTCGCTTGTTTTGTGAGGAATAAAGGTGGTTTCCGTGGTGACATAATCTCAATTTTCATAAGCTCTTTGCAACAATGCTTCCACTGGCCTGAAAGTTAAAACACAGCCATTACTGAAATTTTAAAGAATTAAAACAGTCCCTCTCTTAATGGGAATCTGGGAAATTTCCAGTACTACAGCATTTATTGAGCAAGGAATTACTTTCAGCGAGCAGAGACCATAAACTATTCTCAAGCATTTTAAATGAGCTTTTCAGAATGACCTGCCTGTTAAGATCTGTAAATTGAATTATGTTGATCGGACCATTACGAGGCTTTTGTTGCAATGAAAATAAAGAAAATGTTGCTCAGGAAGTTAGTCCTGCTCATTGTTTAATGAGTAAAACTAGGATTATGGAAATCAAAGGACAGAACGTAACCATTCTGTCCACTGTGCCCGTGTTGCGACTTCCTTTTGAACAGCAGATGTCTAGCAATATAGGAACGGGAGGAAGTCATTCAGCCCCTTGAGCCTGCTCAGCCATTTGATCACGGCTGATCAATACCTTAACTCCATTGTCTCACCTTTTTTCCACATCCCTGGATACCATTACCTTACAAAAATCTATCAATCTTAACCTTAAAAGCTCTCTTACTTCCTCGTCCTTTCCACGTATTATTTTTATATTCTTACTTGCCAATCTTTGCTCACATGGTGTCAGGGTAGTATTGCAGCTAATATTGAGACCATGACACCACCTAAACGATGCAGCCTACAAATATGTTGTCACCAGTATCTGTTTACATAAAAAATTCCCATTACAACTCATTTCATTACCATTTTGTTAACATAAAAGGCTTGATCAAAAATCCTGAAAGGAAGGTTATGCATGGACAAGATTTCAAGTACAATACTAGTTGATCTTGTGTGGTGTTTGGAGAGAAAAAAGGTTGTGTGTCTTCAGATGAGGTGGGGGATAATTGGCTCATATACACAGATATAATTCAGACCTCATTTTAAATTCATACATTCTGTCCTCATTTTTATATTTCCATTATAATATTTCTCAGGTAATTTTAGTTTTGAGCGATGGTGTAATTCGGAAACCTCAATGTATTGGAAAATTGGGCGGAGTGCATATGGGCAGCTCATTTGCTATTGCCTTTTCACCATTGCGGAAAGCCAACATTAACCCTTTGGGAAACACAGGTCTGACGTCCAAGGTCTTAAAATCACCTGTTCCTCCCAAGCATGCGACACTTACCACGCCAAATCTCAAATTAGTCATATCCCAAAAAAGTTTCATTTTTTGTTTAAAGACCAAATTTGCATTTGAATGAAACAATACTATCTGCTTCCATTGCCTCCCTCGGGAGCCTGTTCCATGGATTGCCCACTCTCTCACTGAAATATTGCTTAGGCAGATTTGTTTAGAACTCTGCCCCTTCCAGATCCAGCCATGTTAAAAGAACCTGGGACTGGACACTGAAGGTCAACATCTTCATGCCAATGAAGAGACCACCAAGCCCGATCCCATTAGCTGATACAAGAGGATCAAGATGGCTGACAATCGTTTAAGGTTTTTAAAAAAAAAAGCCAGTCAATTAAAAGTAAAAATGAGTGACACTCAAATTCTAATAGTACACAACTGAGGAGATCACTCAGTGATCGGCTCAGGAAGGCCACTGCAGCCTTCGACAAGAGAAGTGCATTGTTGGTGATTAACATGCAGGGCAGCAGCATTTGGATTTTTGTTTATAGGATAGCTACACACTGTGGATCCACTGACATTCAACAGCTTTCGGCACATCTCTGCCAACTCACTCATATCACCAAAGTGCTGCCAAAAAGCCTCCATCCACCGTTGTAGATCATCTTTACAGTCTGCAGCAAATATCCGGCTTGTTGTCTCACCGCTGTAGGGGTTGATGATGGAGAAACTGTGCGTGCTTATCTTTGAACCTTTCTCCACAGTGCGGATTCTCGTTTCCTGCATGTTTAAATGACAATAGGTTAGGTGCCATTGGTGCTTTTGCTATCCACTAGGCCCAGTAGATGAACAACTTGTTCTTATAGATTGCCTTTATAGTAGCTAGAAAACTTCACAGGCACGTTATTAGACAAAATTTGACAGAGCCAAGGAAGGAGACATTAGGACAGGTGATCAAAAACATGGTTGGGACATAGGCTTTAAGAAGGAGAGGCGTGGAGCAGTTGAGAGAGGGAATTCCAGAGCTCAGAACTCAGGCAACTGAAAGCACGGTTGCCAATGCTGGAGCAATGAAAAATCATGGATTCACAAGAGGCCAGCATTAGAGGAATGCACAAACTTTAAAACACACTGACTTAGATAGAAGTTACAACTGGGAAACCTGCCATTTGGCACAATCCACATCAACATTTTCCCGCCACACAACATTTACACTCTCTTCCCATTGACTCTTTAAATTTCCAAACAAAAAAAAAGCAAAGTGGCAATATCAGAACTTCACTTTAACGGGCTGCTCTGCTCACACCAAAATGCTCAGTCTAGCGAAACAGGATGGCAAACTCTTCCATCATTCCTTCCAGTTATTAAACATACTCCATTCTATATACATAATACACTCTCACCACCCAGGATAATACACTCTCACCACCCAGGATAATACACTCTCACCACCCAGATAATACACTCTCACCACCCAGATAATACACTCTCACCACCCAGATAATACACTCTCACCACCCAGGATAATACACTCTCACCACCCAAGATAATACACTCTCACCACCCAGATAATACACTCTCACCACCCAGGATAATACACTCTCACCACCCAGGATAATACACTCTCACCACCCAGGATAATACACTCTCACCACCCAGATAATACACTCTCACCACCCAGATAATACACTCTCACCACCCAGATAATACACTCTCACCACCCAGATAATACACTCTCACCACCCAGGATAATACACTCTCACCACCCAGATAATACACTCTCACCACCCAGATAATACACTCTCACCACCCAGATAATACACTCTCACCACCCAGATAATACACTCTCACCACCCAGATAATACACTCTCACCACCCAGATAATACACTCTCACCACCAAGGATAATACACTCTCACCACCCAGGATAATACACTCTCACCACCCAGGATAATACACTCTCACCACCCAGGATAATACACTCTCACCACCCAGGATAATACACTCTCACCACCCAGGATAATACACTCTCACCACCCAGGATAATACACTCTCACCACCCAGGATAATACACTCTCACCACCCAGGATAATACACTCTCACCACCCAGGATAATACACTCTCACCACCCAGGATAATACACTCTCACCACCCAGGATAATACACTCTCACCACCCAGGATAATACACTCTCACCACCCAGGATAATACACTCTCACCACCCAGGATAATACACTCTCACCACCCAGGATAATACACTCTCACCACCCAGGATAATACACTCTCACCACCAAGATAATACACTCTCACCACCAAGATAATACACTCTCACCACCAAGATAATACACTCTCACCACCAAGATAATACACTCTCACCACCAAGATAATACACTCTCACCACCAAGATAATACACTCTCACCACCAAGATAATACACTCTCACCACCAAGATAATACACTCTCACCACCAAGATAATACACTCTCACCACCAAGATAATACACTCTCACCACCAAGATAATACACTCTCACCACCAAGATAATACACTCTCACCACCAAGATAATACACTCTCACCACCAAGATAATACACTCTCACCACCAAGATAATACACTCTCACCACCAAGATAATACACTCTCACCACCAGGGATAATACACTCTCACCACCAGGGATAATACACTCTCACCACCAAGATAATACACTCTCACCACCAAGATAATACACTCTCACCACCAAGATAATACACTCTCACCACCAAGATAATACACTCTCACCACCAAGATAATACACTCTCACCACCAAGATAATACACTCTCACCACCAAGATAATACACTCTCACCACCAAGATAATACACTCTCACCACCAAGATAATACACTCTCACCACCAAGATAATACACTCTCACCACCAAGATAATACACTCTCACCACCAAGATAATACACTCTCACCACCAAGATAATACACTCTCACCACCAAGATAATACACTCTCACCACCAAGATAATACACTCTCACCACCAAGATAATACACTCTCACCACCAAGATAATACACTCTCACCACCAAGATAATACACTCTCACCACCAAGATAATACACTCTCACCACCAAGATAATACACTCTCACCACCAAGATAATACACTCTCACCACCAAGATAATACACTCTCACCACCAAGATAATACACTCTCACCACCAAGATAATACACTCTCACCACCAAGATAATACACTCTCACCACCAAGATAATACACTCTCACCACCAAGATAATACACTCTCACCACCAAGATAATACACTCTCACCACCAAGATAATACACTCTCACCACCAAGATAATACACTCGATATAATATAATACACAAGATTGCGACACGTTTGACTAGGGTTGACAAAGAAAAACTTTTCTTATTAGTTGATGGTACAAGGACTGGGGACACAGATTTAAGGTTTAGTTCAAGTGATGCAGGGGGGATGTGAGGAAGAACTTTTTTTATGCAGCGTGTGGTACTGGCCTGGAACTCGCTGCCAACCAGGGTCGTGGAAGGGGAAATGGTGAATGATTTCAAAAGGAAATCGGGCTTGAAGGAAACAAAGTATTATGGTGGTGTGGTGGAAAACAGGAGACACATGACAAAAGTAGTCTCTATGTGCCAGTGCGGGTGTTCCTATTCCCTACTATCATCCAGTGACCTCCTGTTAGAGGTTGTGCACATGTGTGTGCATCCTGGATGACAAAAGGATCAGGTTTGGAAGTGAACAGCCTGACGACATTCACCAACTAGATTTGCACGTGAAGAATGCCCACATGGGAACGGAAGAAGATAACCAGCATTAATGTCCAATAAACATGACACTGTGCAGTCATAAAAAATGGGGGTGGGGTGGATCATAGGAAAAAAACTCAACAAAGTGAACCCAGTGATCTCCTAGTCATATTTATAGATGCAGAGGCACATTCAAATTATGAGAAGTAGGCCATTCAGCCCCTCGAGCCTGCTCCACCATTCAATAAGACCATGGCTGATCTGTTTACATTTCGAATTCCACACTCCCATCTACCCCCGATAATCCTGGATTCCCTTGCCTAATAAGAATCTATCTACTTCTGTCTTAAAAATATTCAATGACCCGCCTCCACCACCTTCTGAGGCAGTGCTCCAAAGTCACACAACCCTCAGAAAAAATTTCGTCTCATCTCTGTCCTAAAAGGACGATCCCTAATTTTCAAACAGTGCCCCCAGTTCTGGGCTCACCCACAAGAGGATCATATAAACTTAACCAAGTCTCCCCACACTCTTCTAAACTCCAGTAAAAACAAGCCCAGTTTGTCCGACCTTTCCTCATAAGACAACCCGCTGATTCCAGGTATCAACCTAGTAAACTGCCTCTGAACCACCTCCAACGCATTTACATAATTCCTTAAATAAGGAGACCAAAACTGCACAGTATTCGAGATGTGGTCTCACCAATGCCCTGTTTAACTGAAGCAGAACATCCTTACTTTTATTTTCAATTCTCTTGTAATAAAGGATAGCATTCCATTAGCCTTCTTTATTAATTGCTGTACCGGCATACTAACTTTTTGTGACTCATGCACTCGAACACCTCTGCACCTCGGAATTCTGCACTCGTTTTCTGACATTAAACTACATTTAGAAGAAAAACTTGAATGAGATTGGCAAAACGATTTTCATACTCGGGTCCCACAACCATCAGGAATTAGGGTAAATAGCAAAATGTCAACTTCTTACTGACAGTAGAAAGAGGAAGATTTGATGTCTCTCAGTCTGAGTGAGAATCAAACCCAAGCTCCAGAGTGCTAATAAACTCAATGCACCACTCAGTCTTCAGAGTAGCCCCCATTGAGCAATTACTCAACCCTATCACACTTCAGAGAGTAGCTGGTGTCCTGGCCAACATTCCTTCCTGATGTACCACCAATATCTAACTGACTGACTATTTATCTCATTCATCATTTGTGGGAGCTTGCTGTGTGCAGACTGACTGCTGTGTCTGTTTACATAATTGTAACTATTCTTTAAACCGTTTTGGGATGCTCTGAGCACTCAATAAAAGCTGGTACATAAATACAAGTACATTTTTAAAAAATCAATTTAAATACATTGGAAATTGATTAATTCTGGGCAAAATCCCTTGCTCTAATCAGGAAATTTGCCAATTTATGTAGATTCTTGCCAATAGGTTAACACATTATTGCTTCAAATGGGGTGAGTTACTTATTTACTTCTGAGCAGCCCAGGCTTTATTGTAACACGTGGGACAATAGCTCTCCTCTTTACCTCCCCTCCAAGTGTTGCTTCACACAGCCAAATGTAACAAGAAGCTTTCTCACAACCTGTGGGATAATACTGCACCTCATCAATGGCTATTTTTAATGTGGGATCCACTCCCGCCTCGATTTCTTCAGGAGAATAATACGCCATGAGATAGCCACTTCTCAGGACACAGTACAGCCTCATCCAGTTAAGCAGGCCTCCGACAGTTTGCTAGAAGAAATAGAGACATGCAGACCTTGATTGACCATTTCACAAATAGTCTGCCCACCCCCCCCACCACCACGGCTGATAGGTTTACACTAATTAAAAATAAAGGTGATTGGTTCCGATTTCTGTTTGACCCTGAAAATCATCACTGCGCTGAGAGGGGCGCATGTATGAATTTGTTCAGCCTGCAGAGTGCAGCAAGCTCCACGATTCTAACAGCCTTTCTGGCTCCCTTTTAATCTTGCCATAATATCAGAAAGGATGTCTTAATTGCTCCTGCTGTATTAGCAGATGAGAAGTGACACACAAAAGGTCTCAATTAACATGTGTTGTTTGTTGTGATCGGGGCAAAGTGAACCAGGGGCGGAAACAGCTAGTGAAAGCATTCAATAACTTTTATTCTTTGTGTGGTAGTATTTACTTACAGAAGAGACCCATTGTGACTGCACTTACTTGGGATGCTTTACAGCAAGACAGCTTTCCTAATATGACTAATAAAACGTGAAACTGATATCCTGAAAGATTTCAAAACATTAAAAACTTTCTTTGCCAGTACAAAATGCTTCACTCCTCATCAGTGTAAACTTTTCCCCACACCAGTGAATACTCTGACAAGCTATTTAATATTTGCATTCTTTGCCAGTGCAAGTGGAATATCTGAGGGCTGACAAACAATAGACTCATTCAATATTTTTAGGTTGCCTGAAATTGCTTTTTACACTAACTTCACCTACACCAGGGATGGAGGAGCTGGCCAAAAGCACTGAAAATCCAGTTGGACATGGTGAGTAAAATAATTGATCAAATGGATGGAGACCTTCACTTTGAAATTTGGCTTTATTGAGTAGATAAAACAACATGGAAAATAAATTAGTTCTGGAACCAGATAACGGAGGAGCGCTCAGTATTTTAAAATTCAATATCGCAAAAGTGGTTACCTACTGGAAAGCAGCTTCTGTTTCTCGCACAGCAGCTAATCTACTCCCGTTTTATTCCTTTTGTCACAATAAAATCCTAAACTGACTAAGAGGTCAGTGCCTCAGACACCACGGACGCTTTTCGCTGCAGCCGTGGTGCGGTCAAGACAGGAGCAGCAACATCTGACCAGGGAAAGGTGTTGGGAGCAGCACATCATCCCCTCAAACACTGCTGGTAGCTCACAGTGCGCATAACTCCTAAGGGGGGAAATTTTATGTTCTCCCCACAGTGGCAAAGTGCCTGAACGAGGGACCTGGAAGAGACCCATCAGGAAAGAGGGCAGGGGGAGGGGGGGGGAGGGAGGGGTCACTCACAGCCAACCCCAGCCATTGCTAGTGACCCCCCTACACTCCCTCCTCCGTGACCCCTCCCATCCTGACCTACCTGTGGCCTAAGTCCAGCACCGCTTCTGGGCCTCTGGTAGGTGCTCCTCCGGCAGCAGCCACCGCCTCTGCAGTGGCACTGCTCAGTGGAAGAGCTGCTAGCCTCCGATTGGCTGGCAACTCTCCAAGGGCGGGCCTTCCAGTGACAGGGTTCTCGATCCAGTGGAAGGCACGCTGCTGTCCACTTAAATGCCTGATTGGCACTAAATTTGGCAGGCCTTCCGGAGAAGAGGCAACGCGGGGTTCTCAGTGTCCCCTTTTCCGGACGTCAAGACCCCTGTCGCCAGCATAAAATCCCAACTTTAATAACTGCCAGCAGATCAAGGGCAGTAGTCAGTCACAGATGGCACCAATGATCCAACACCACGCATCCATCAGCTGCCTTCCCATTCAAAGTGCCATTCAACCGGATAACCTGGTAACTGCACACACTGGGACAATGGAAAGAGCTCAAGATTTCTTTAGGTGACTATTTGATGAAAGGAAAAATTCCCCAACTCTCCTGTTGGATCCAAGAATTCCTGCAGACACTGGAACCCTGTCCTTAAATGGAATGACTGCATATATGGAGCGACTATACAGTCATTGAACTCAACCAAAGTTTCGACTGACAAGTCCATTGAATTTTTCCAAGTGTTACATCCGACTACGTGTCGGGTCTGGGTCGGGTTGAAATTCCGCGTCCGGCATTCGGGCTTGGGTCAGGTCGGGGTGGACGCTGCTTCTGGGAAGTCATGGGATCAGGCTTACCCATGATTCCCCACAACTCCAGCTGCAGGAATAGCCTGCTGTCGGAACAGATGAAGGAGATTTGGGTCTGATACAAAAAAAAATTAAAGGGCTCGGGTTGGTCGGGCTGTGGTCAGGTCGGGCCCGGGTCGTGTTTTAACTTTATATCCGAGCTGGGCTTTGGTGTCACATGCTGGCAGCAATCACTCCGATCCATGAGGGTTGGAGATAGGTAAGAATGAAATCTTTCACTGCATGTTCTGGTGGCAATAGGATCATTTGCAAGCACTTAAAAGTGAAATAGAGTCTACTTCAATAATAAGAATGCATTATCTGTACAGGCAATTAGAGTAGGATTTACAATTTGCTTCAGAAAATAAACCAGCAATTCACAAGTGCACATTTGGCACATGCCGGATTAGTTGATCGTTTTAAATACACTCTAAGATTTCAATCAGACCCAGCTGTTAGTAGTTTAGATGAAGGCTGTTGTTATGCTGGCTGGAGATGTGCTTAGTGTAACAAGATGGAAACAGTATGCAAATACTCCCCAGTAATCGCATCTAACCATCTGTACACACAATTTTTCCTTAATCAGGCCTGTATTTTCTGGTGCTGGTTTGCAGAATGTGTAGATTCAAAATGCTGATATGCAAAACCGAAATGATAGCTTTTTGTGTTTAAATTTTCTTTAGTCTATTACAGGAGTTGTTGAGGTTGCTCCAGCATTTCCCATTATCTACACGATGAAAGCAACATGTTTAAACAGGCGCAACCCAAGCTGCTATTAAGGAGCAGGGTGACCTCTCCCTGACCTACCTAAATAACTACTGCAATACTCCAAAATCAAATCCCCATAATTCACCTACATTCTCAGCTTCAATGCAAATGACTTCAACACACAAAATAGTGACAGCAGCTAGCACTGGGACTCCAATCTGAAGGCTTCTTTACCAGGTCTCGCCAATGATTAGACAGTCAATCGGTCAGGCGTAAAGCTGGGGTATCCTGGCTGAGCTGAGACCCACCTTTGGGAACCAATTGCACAAACTCCCATCAACACCCATAGAAGATCAGCTCAAGCATCAAGAAGGACACCAGCAAGCGCACAAAGTGATCTACGGATGCGTGTGAAATGACTGACGGAGTGACGCCACAGGAAGTGTGAAGTGATTGATGCAGTGATCACCATTGAAAGAGATTATCTGCTCATTTATTTCATTGCTGTTGGTGGCATCTTGCTATGTGCAAATTGGCTGCCGTGTTTCCCTACATTACAATACTGACTATATTTCAAACATGCTTTCTTCGCTGTGAAATGTTCAGACATCCTAAGGAAATGAAATCCATTATAGAACTGCATGTCTGTCCAATATATAATAGATGGTTAATCTCTCTAAAGTCTAGTTTCTGTTTTGTTTACATTTAGCAGTTAAGATGAAAAGTAAGTTTCTTAACAGTTTTAAACAAGGGTAGACAAGCTCTCTAAGAGTAGCTGTAGCTAGTTAATTAGGTAGCTAGCTTAAACTGGTTTCTGAGCTCTAGCAAAGCTGACATTATTGTTTTCAGAGTATAAATTCAGGGGACTCTCAATGCTGCTTCAGTGCACAGAGTGTGAAGAAGGGAGTTTGGTAAGTGAGGGAGGTCAGTAAGGAGGGGAACTATAAAATTAATTAATTTTAATTAAAATAACACAATAAAGATGGCAGGATAGGTGTTGTGTTGCAGCTGTAGTATTTAGGAGCTCCTAGCTGCCATGGCAATCCATAGCAAGTCTATAGTAAGTGTCAGCTCAGAGTCGTTGAGCTATAGGCCGAGCTGCAGCCACAACAATGCATCAGGGAGAGGGAAAATTACCTGGATGCTTTGTTCCAGAAGACAGTCACATCCCTTAGGATGGGGTTGTCGGTTTTGCTCAGGGACAGGAGGGTGTGACTGCGAGTCAGGCAGGTAAAGGGATCAAGAAGATGGGAGTGGGGGAGTCTCAGCCCTTGCAATTGAGCAACAACTTCGAGGTTCTTGCAGTTTGTATGGACGAGGACTGTGGTGTGGATGAGCAAACTGATCATGGCTCCATGGTACAGTAAGCCGTTCGGAGGGGGGCGGAGCAAAAAGGAAAGTAGTGGTAGTAGGGGACAATATAGTGAAGGGGATTGACACTGTTCTCTGCAGCAAAGAGCGAGAGTCCAGACAGCTGTGTTGCCTGCCTGATGCCAGGGTTCAGGACTTCTGATCAGGGCTGGAGAGGAACTTACAGTGGGAGGGGGAGGATCCAGTCGTCGTGGTCCATGTAGGTACCAACGACATAGGCAGGACAAGGAAAGAAGTTCTACATTGTCAGTACAAGGAGCTTGGCACCAAATTAAGCAGAATCTCAAAAGTAATAATCTCTGGATTATTACTTGAGCCACATGCAAATTGTTGTAGGGCAAATAAGATTAGAGAAATGAATGCATGGCTCAAAGACTGGTGTGGTAGAAGTGGGTTCCGGTTCATGGGGCACTGGCACCAGTACTGGGGAAAGTGGGGTCTGTACCGTTGTGACGGTCTACACCTGAACCGTGCTGGGCCCAGTGATCTAGCGAGCCGTATAACTAGGGAAGCAGATAGTGTTTTAAACTAAATAGTGGGGGCAAGGGATCAAATTTGGGAAGATGTGGTAAATCAAAGAGTAGAGACAAGGCAAGAGAGAAAGGTATTAATATGGGGAAAGATAAACAGACTGTGACAGGATGGAACAGTGATTACAAATCTAAGAGTAAATCAGTAGACAAGGCTAGAGGTTACAAAATAATAAAAAGGACAAAACTAAAGGCTCTGTATCTGAATGCATGTAGCATTCAAAACAAAACAGATGAACTGAAAGCGCAAATAGAAATAAATAAGTACGATCTGATAGGCATGAGAGAGACATGGCTGCAGGATGATATAGATTGGGACCTGAATATTGAAGGGTACATGACATTTAGAAAGGACAGGAAGCTAGGAAACGGTGGAGGGGTGGCTCTGTTAATTAATGATGGTATTACCACAATAGAGAAGGGATGACCCAAGTTCAGGAAACCAGGATGTAGAAGCAGTTTGGGTCGAAATGAGAAATGATAAAAGCAAGAAGTCACCTGTGGGAGTGGTGTACATGCCCCCTAACAGTAACCACATGGTAGGATGGCGCATGAAGGAAGAAATAATGGGAGCTTGTCAGAAAGGTACAGCGATAATCATGGGGAATTTTAATCTGCATATAGACTGAAAAAAATCAGATAGGCAAAGATGAGGAGTTCATAGAAGCACGTTCTGGATCCAACCAAAGAGCAGGCTATACTAGAGCTGGTATTGTGCAACGTGATAGGATTAATTCATGACCTCAGTGAAGGCTCCCCTAGGCAGCAGTGATCATAACATGATTGAATTTTACATTCAGTTTGAAGGAGAGAAGCGTGGGTCTAAGACTAGCATTTTAAACTTAAATAACGGCAATTATGAGGGTATTAAAGCAGAGCTGGCAAAAGCAAACTAGGTTAAGGGATAGGTCAATAGAGATGCAGTGGCAGACATTTAAGGGAGGATTTCAGAATACACAGAATAGATACATTTCAATGAGAAAGATACATATGAGTCGTAAGTCTTTGTAGCTCTCTTCCTCAAGAGGCGGTGGAAGCAGAGTTTTTAAATATTTAAGGCAGAGATAGATAGATTCTTGATAAGCAAGAGGGTGAAAGGTTATTGGAGGTAGGCGGGAATGTGAAATTGAGGTTACAATCAGATCAGCCATAATCTTGTTGAATTGCAGAGCAGGCTCGAAAGGCTGAGTGGCCTACTCCTGCTCCTAATTCGTATGTATAGACCAAGAGCTGGAAAGTGGGATTAGGCTGGATAGCTCTTTTTTGGCTGGCATAGACACGATGAGCTGAATGGCCTTCTGTGCCGTGAATTTTCCATATACCAACAAATAATGTTGGTACAGGGACTAGGGAGGCAGAAAGAGGAAAGGAGGAAGTGTTTTGTGAAAATAGTGTGCAGTAAAAACTGAGTCTTTATTTTAATTGAAGGCAAGCCAACTGCTTTGCATTTCTTATAACTCCTGGAGTGAAACATAGTAATAGATTGTAAGAACCCAAGAACACTGAGGAGCTGGTGCAACCAGAACAAAGGGGTATGTTTGGAAAGTGTATGGATGAAATACTACTTCAGTGTGCACACATAGGATGGCTCGGAATGGTACAAGAAAGCCAAGCTATGCACGGAGTGAATCTTACCTGTAGATTGAGATACCCAGTCATCATATCCGTGGTCATACATGCAGGCTGAGCTACTAATCGGCAGCACAGGTTCCCATATAAGGGCAGCCAGAAGGAAGATTCCTCTGGAGAGTGAAACATGATATGGAAAATTAAACAACGGCTACACTTCAATTGCACAGCTTAAATCTACTGGAGAAACCGCTGGAATATTAGTCATTGAACGGTTAATCAGAACATTTAAATAAGATCTGACTGGAATTATCCAATTAATAATTTAACAAACATAAGCCCCATCACATCCAGAAGTTCATTTTACATAACATGGACATCTCCCATGGCATTGCTCAAGGTGAGCCAGAGGACATGCTACTTTATAACAATACTAGATGTTACCAGGTATACTTAGGCAGCCAGCATTCCCACAGGAGATACAGTCAGGAGCGGAGTGCATTTAAATCAGAGACCTATAATATACACAGGACACCAACACCACGTCAGAGTGAGTCAGCACCTCTCGTCCTTATACCCAACCATCTTTCATGGGTGGTACAGGGGCAGAAATGGCCAGTTTTACCGCAACTTAAAAGGGGTCAGTAAGGGAAAGCTGGAAAGAATTCTGTAACTTATTTTTCCTAGACAGAAAACTCAAGAGTGTTTGTGCCTTCACTTGCACTCCTTGCTTCCGACTGAACAGTTAAAATTTCTTGGATACTGAAGTCCGCTGCTCCATTAACCATTCATTACCCAGTCACCACTATGGTTCCACAGAGTATATTCAATAATCCCTACATGCCTGTATAATGATCCCAAATGGCAGTGAATTCTACACACATAAAACAAACAGGCTCATTATCACATACGATTTTGTACATGTCTACAAGGACAGGATTACATGAATTGAGCATATGCTAATTTAAATACTGTGAATAAACTCAAGCAGTTTCAGAAGGATAAGGGTGAGTGAATATCATTGAAATTAAACCCACTTTCAGATGCTGAAAGAAGCTCAGCTTATTTTTCGAATGTATAAAAGAAACTTACCAATGAAAGAATTTAAACCTTGATGTTCAAAGGCATTACCATCAACATTCTGTGGGTCACCATTAACCAGAAACTTACCTGGACCAGCCATATAAATATTGTGGCTACAAGAGCCAGACAGTAGCTGGGAATTCTGCAGTGAGTAACTCACCTCCCGACTCCCCAAAGCCTGTCCACCATCAAGAAGGCACAAATCAGGAGTGTGATGGAATACTTTCCACTTGCCTGGATGAGTGCAGCTCCAACAACACTCAGGAAGCTCGACACCATCCAGGACAAAGCAGCACGCCTGACTGGCACCCCATCCACTACTGGCATATAGTGGCAGCAGTGTATACCAGCTACAAGATGCACTGCAGCAACTCACCAAGGCTCCAGCGACAGCACCTTCCAAATCCGTGACCTCTACCACTTAGAAGAACAAAGGCAGCAGGTGCATGGGAACAGCACCATCAGCAAGTTGCCCTCCAAGCCACACACCACCTTGACTTGGAACTATACCGTCGTTCCTTCACTTTCACGGCATCAAAATCCTGGAACCCCCTCCCTAACAGCAATATGGGTGTACCTACACCAGATGGACTGCAGCATTTCAAGAAGGCAGCTCACCACTACCTTTTCATGGCAATTAGGCATGTGATAAATGCTGGCCTAGCCAGCGCTATTCACATCCCGTGAACAAATTAAAGAAAGAAAATGTGACTATTTAAAATAAATGGCGTGTCATCTTTCAATAAAAGCAGAGAACAGAGAAACTTAATTCAATTGTGTTAAACAATCATCTTATTACTCATCCTGTACTGGAAATAAAAACCATTTCACATAACATTGAAAAAACCTAAGTGCCCAAGAATATGGTTTGCAGGAATGGGAAGCTGAATGTTGTGCACGCCAACTGACCTGACTGCCTGTAATCTATTAATACCTTATAAACTATTAACGCCAGCCCTCGCATTTCTCTGTGAATCTTGAAATGGTTTCAAAAGAAATAAAGTGTACTTAGATAAGATTGCCAACCTTCCAGAATTATTCTGGAATCACCAGGGATTAAGGATTAATCTGTTACAAGCAACCCAGAAGGAAAAGAAAAACATTGGGAGGTGGGGGTGTGGTGGTTAAAAATCATGAGCTTCTTTCATTTTCTTTGAACATTTTTGTTTATTAATTATAAACATATTAGAGATGAGACAGCGGGCTGTTTGACTGACAGTTAAGAATCATCCAATCGGGTAACAGAGAGCCTGCTCACTGTTGGGAGTAGGAAGGCAGAGTGCCATGAGGATTACATAGAATTTACAACACAGAAACAGGCCATTCAGTCCAACAGATTCATACCAGTGTTTATACTCCAGGCAAGATTCCTCGCACCCTACTTCATCTGAACCCTATCACAATACCCTCCTATTCCTTTCCATCTCATGTACTTATTTAGCTTCCCCTTAAATGCATCTATGCTATTTGTCTCAACTACTTCACCTGGTAGAAAGTTCCATATTCTAACCACTCTCCGGGTGAAGAAGGATGGACACGTTGGGCAACCAATAGCAGGAGATGGCAGACCAGTTGGAGTCGGGAGGTAATGTGACGAATCTTCCCAGAGTTCGACCAACCATTGGTGGTGACCTTGGGCTGAGATGACATCACATAGTAACATGGATAATAAAGAGCTTAGAACTGTAAAGAGAGACCCACTCACCGTTTGCTGCGATCGTGAGACTATGAGTTCGGAAGCTGGCTTCAGCATCATCAAGTTTTAGCGTGGCTTCAGCAAGCAGATGATATTTGGCGCCACTTGTGGGAGGGGGAAAGAGCACAATGTTACTTTGCTGCAATGTCTACCAAGCACACAAGCCAAATACTGCAAACATGTATGTACTCTGATACATCTAGTGGACTCAGTTAGTTCCAGAAGATAGAGATTGCTAGGCCAAAAAAAAAGACCAGGGTCCATCTAGTTTGCCTTCTATCATCCTAGTACTTGGATGTTACAGTAATGGAGTTGTTGACTAATCACAGCAATCAATCTCTATCTATTAGTCTACAACAGACCCAGACACGAGGTGAGGAAATCCCCAATGGGAGAACTTTGGGAAAAAGTCACCTGTTCCTCCCAATCATGTTACACTCACCATGTGTCATGTTTCAAATTAGTTATTCTGATATGTAATTTATGCACTTAGGACTAAGATGTGCTCCCAATCTGAGTTAGGGGTGCAGTATCTAGCCCAAGTTAAAGTTGCAGCCTTTGTTCCCCCTCCATCCCATCGCCACTGTGCACCAATAACCCGATTACATCGGGCTAACTAATGATGTCACAGGGGCGAGAAAAAAATGGGAGGAAGTTATTGTCTACACAGACTTGGTCAATCTCTGAGATAATGGTAGCATTTTACAAGAATGGGGCCATTTCAACAAATAAACCCATGGAGGGTTAGTTTTTAATAAGATATTATTCCAAATATAACACCAGAAAACTACAAGTGTGATTTTACAAGAAAATCCACTAGCTGAAGAACCTTTCATTTCAAGGTCTTGAAACTTAGGATCAGTTTGAGAGTTAACATTTCAAGTCTATGACCTTTCATCAGAGTTCTGACGAAAGCTCATTGACCCAAAATGTTAACTCTGCTTCTCTCTCCATAGATGCTGCCAGACCTGCTGGGTATTTCCAGTATTTTCTGTTTTTATTTCAGATTTCCAGCATCCGCAGTATTTTGCTTTTGTACAGGATCTGTTTGTTCATTTTAACATCCTTGCTTAAAGCTAAAAGTTGTATTAAGATTCGTTGGGATGCCTATTTTGCAGATTTAACAAAATTAAAACATTCTCAAAAGCAGTATTAAAGTACAATTGCATAGAAAAAGCATGCTGAATTTTGCGAAGGACTCACACTGCGACTGGGTTCGTCAGTAGGAGCGAGTCAAGGTCTCCAGTCTCCAGTGCAGATGTAAGCTTCTTTCCTGTTGACCTGCTGAGTGAGGTGCTGATTCTTCGGGCCAGTCTTTTAGGAGTGTTAGTGACGGAAGGTCCCTCCTCCACGCAGCAACTGTACACCTCCAACTTCAACTCAAAATCCGGCTTCACATCATCACTGCATAGAAACCGAGTCGGCAGAAATAAGTGAGTGATGTCATCATGGTTTAATTGCGATACAAATTAGAACTTGCTGGAAAAATAGCATGTTATCGACGAACCCCATTTTTAATACACAAAACAGCCAGCAACTCCAGGCGATTAAAAGATACGTTTTGAGGTGCGAATCTACAGAACTTGCTGGTCGATTTACGCTGCTCTGCTATTTACTTCAAACAAACAGCATCCCACCTTTAGCCTCCCTGTTATTTTGAGGAACTTGCTGGAATTGCACACTAATTGCCCATTAAGCTTGCTACAGAATATTAAGTCTAGTAATTAACATGATAATTGCTAATGACTGTCAATCAAAAACATCTTTGAATTAAAGGGTACAAGTAAAAGTCTAACAGTGCATGCTGCAACATGCCCTGCTCCAATGAGATCTTGGTCATTATATTTTAGAGGTAATATTAAATATTAACAAGGGTTAAGAAATGTCGATTCTTTAGCAGATAGACTCATTGTAAGAAGAAATGTTTCATTGTTCAGAGTTTAAGATTCCTGGTTTCAACAGCGAAGGAAGGCTGATCGATTCCTTCCTCACCATTCATGCTGGGATCGTATACATGATCAGTACAGGAAAACACAGCAATCCAACAGCGGTATTTTAGTCACTGAACAGGAGCAGGCCTTCGACCTCTTGAGCCTGTTCTGCCATTCAATGAGCTCATGCCCGATCTGCATCTTAACTTCATTTACCTGCCTTGCTTCTGTATCCCTCAATACCCTTACCTAACAAAGTTCTCTCAGTCTCGGTTTTGAAATTTTTAATTAACACCCAGACTCAATGGCTTTTTGGGCTAAGAGCATACCAGATTTCCATTTCTCAATAAATGCTTTCCTGAACAGCTAGATGTAATTTTAAGGTTATGCTCCCTTGTTCTGGATCCTCCCACCAGATTAAATTGTTTCTCTTTATCTAACCCATCAAATCCTTTAATCATCTTATGCACAGGAATTGGATTACCCCTTAAACTTTTAAACTCAAGGGAACAAAAGCCTAATCTATGCATTCTGTCCTCATAATTTAATCTCACTATCATTCTGGTGAATCTGCACTGCACCCCTTCCAAAGCAGATATATCCTTTCTGAAATATGGTGCCCTACTCCAGCATTTGAGAAATCCCTTGCTTTTACAAAAAGACTTTTAAAGAATCTGGAAATTGAATTCTCAAAGTTTTCACATGAGATGTTAAACTAAGGCCCCATTTGCCCTCCTGGGTGAACATAAAAGACCCCATGGCACTATCGAAGAGCAGGGGAGTGCTCCCCAGTGTCCTAGCCAATATTTATCTTTCAAAATGCACCGAACACAAACGATTGGTCATTTGCGTCATTACTATTTGTGGGACCTTGCTATACATAAATTGCCTGCCGTGTACAACAGTGACTACACTTCAAAAGCATTTCAATGACAGTAAAACAATTTGAGACGTCCCGAGGTCATGAAGAGTGATATAAATTCAAGTCTCCTTTGTTAAAAAGTACAAAAACTCACTAGGAATTATTTTCCTTATCTCATTTATGGCTCATGGACAGAAGAGAATGCAATGCAAAACAGTTTCAAAATACTTACAATATTATCAAATTCTCAAAGCAGATGTCAGTGAGAGTCTTATCTACGGTGATCATCCTGGTGTCAAAAATCTGAGCTCCAATCTTCACCAGGCAAAACACGGCATAATGCTGGCTCTCTAACACAAGGAGACAGCGTTAACACCACAAAATGAGGGATCAGGAAAGGAGAGTCAAAAACAAACAATGCTTTTGAGTACTTACTGCCCCGGTTGTTGAAGTGATCAGAGCCTTTCCACATTAATGGAATTCGAATGTCTGCAATGATACGAATATAATCACCTTTATACAATCATACAGCACAACAACTCTGCAAACAAAAAATATGCAGACCAGCTTCAAAAATAAATGTTACATAGTTGAGGAGGAATATATGACTTATTGCTCACACAGCTGAGACACTACAGCACCACCACAGGTGGGAGGGTGCAATTACAGCATGACAAATTGACAGACAGTGGCCATTATAAATGCGAACGAGGGTGGCCAATGGTGGCAGCGTGGGGACCGGAGGTATGAAACCTCTCGAATACATCTGACTAGGGCTGGCTAGAAGGTGGAATCATGTAAGGGTGCATGAATCTCAATGCCCAACTTAGTATTCAGGTTTGCTTGTTTGACTCCCAGCATAACCAAGGAGCTAAACTCTGTCGACTTAAAGCCGGGCATTACCAGGTTAAGGATATTATGAAATAAAAAGACAAAATAAAATTAGTACTGAAGAGTACCAGAGTTACAAACATGCACCTATATAGCATCTTTAACATAGTAAATGCTCCAAGGCACTTCGCAGGAGCATCAGACAAACATTGACACCAAACCACACAAGGAGATATCAGGATATTCAGTGACCAAAAACTTGGTCAAAGAAGTAGATTGTATGCAGCGCCTAAGAGGTGGAGAGTTTTAGGGAGGGAATTCCAGAGCTTAGGGCCCAGGCAACTGAAGGCACAGCCACCAATGGTACAGCAAAGGGAATGGGGGTGCACAAGAGGCCAGAATTGGATGAATGCAGAGTTCTCAGAGATTTGTAAGTCTGGGTGAGGTTACAGAGAATGGGAGGAGCAAGACTGTGGAGGGATTTGAACTCAAGGATGAGAATTTAAAAACCAAGTCATTGGCGAACCGAAAGTTAACGTAGGTTAGCAAACGGAGAGGTAATAGGTGAACGGGACTTGGTGCGAGTCAGGAAATGGACAGCAGAGTTTGGATGAGGTTATGGAGGGTGGAGATGGAAGGCCGGTCTGGAAAGCATTGGAACACTCATACCTGGAGACAACAAAAGCATGGATGAGGGTTTCAGTAGCAGATGGACTGAGGTAGAGAGAAGATGGGCAATATTATGATGGTGGAAGTAGGCAGTCTTTGTAACTGGAGAAATAAACACAAAGTAGACGGCACAAAAGGTAATACCGGATATTGCAACTTTTCCAGAACATGCCGAATGCTCTTTCATCTCAGTGTCTGACGACCTGTGGAATAGAGAGAATAAATATTAAACACAGCCTCAAGAATATTGACTCAAAAAGGGCGAGTTACTGACACACAGTTCACACAGGCAACATGCCTGTAACATGCTACACTGTAGATGCGTTTCTCTAATCTACATTATTCCTAACAAGTCCCATATTGAAGTACAATAGCACCATTACAGAAAGCCTTTTTCAATTCTTCATCCAGAATAAAGGGTGAATTGTTTCTGTGGCATTAAAAGGAGTCAGCCCCTTCAGGCACATTTTAACAAAGTTTTCTGTAAGTAGTATTCCTTTCTAAAACACCAAACAGCTGGCACTTTGCGCAGATATATTACACGATTTTTAGTAATATATATTTTTAAACAGGGGCCTTTAATTGCTGTACTTAATATGATCCAGGCGAACTCGGGTATGTTCACAAGTCCAGCGAAAAATGTGAGAACCTCTTTACTGTATAAAAATATTCAGCAGGATGGTACAATGTGATCATGTTTTAGGGAGGCTGTCTTATGGTTTCTTAATTATGAGGGAGTTATGAACAATCAATACATCAGAGTAGGTTGAAATGGCAACAGTCAAGGAGCAAAATGGAAAAGGAGAAATAAATCCTACCACCGTTCAGTTCCAGCCTACCTCCTTGCCACTTTGTGCAGGATCTGTTCCTCCGTGCGCCTCTGTAACTCAGCCACGTAGCAGAGGATGCGGGCATTACAGGTCAGCAGGTTTTTGGCAGCATGCAGCACCTGATCCCGCTGGGTGGAGGCAGCAAGAAGTTTGCAGGTCCCTTCCCGCATCCGAGTTTCAAAGTTGATTTTTTCCTGGATATCAGAGCCCTACGAGGCATTAACGAGAAAGTAGCAGAATACTAACGAAAGCCTTTGCATTTATATAGTGCTTTTCACAGCTCCAGGACATACCAAAGTACAGTCAATGAAGTATTTTTTGAAGTGTAGTCACTGTTGTAATATAGGAAATGTGGTAGCCAAATTCAGCAGAGCAAACTACAGTGAAGATTTCCACAGAGCCCTGCTAGAAATGATATGAAAAGTGCACTCTGCACTTTTTCAGAGACATTAAATACAAAATTTTTATGTCCAATATGCAACACCAGACTCCACATTTCAAAGCGTCACATTTTACTGAAGTACCAAATATTCATAAAACAAAAACCTGCAGCCTGAAATTTACAAGCAGATGGTCAATCTGACCGTGGCAAATTATAAGTTGGTGCAGTTGTCTGGATTGGTCCACTCAGAGCAATGGTCTTAAAGGGACAGACCCAGATTAGCAGCTGGAATTAAAGCTATATACAATAAATAGGAGCAGGAGTAGGCCAATCAGCCCTTCAAGCCTGCCCCACCATTCAATAAGATCATGGCTGATCTGTCCCAGGCCTCAACTTCTCTTTTGGGCCTGCTCTGTATAACCCTCGACTCCGAGATTTTAAAAATCTATCTACCTCCTCCTTAAATACATTTAGTGACCTAGCCTCCACAACTCTGAGGTAGAGAATTCCAGAGATTCACCACCCTCTGAGAGAAGAAATTCCTTTACATCTCAGTTTTAAATGTGTGACCCCTTATTCTGTAACTATGTCCCCTAGTTTGAGATTCCCCCACCAGTGGGAACATATTCTCAACATCGGCCCTGTCAAACCTCCTTAGAATCTTATATGCTTCAATAAGATCACCTCTCATTCTTCTAAACTCCAATGAATAAAGGCCTAACCTGTTTAGCCATTTTTGATAAGCAAGCCCTTCATCCCAGGAATCAGCCTAGTGAACCTTTTCTGAACAGACTTCAATGCTAGTATATCCTTCCTTAAATATGGGGACCAAAGCTATACGCAGTACTCCAGGTGTGGCCTCACCAACACCTTGTACAGTTGTAACAAGACTTCCCTATTTTTATACTCTAACCCCCTAGCAATAAAGGCTAAAATTCCATTTGCCTTCCTAATTACTTGCTGCACCTGCATGCTAACTTTTTGTTTCATGTACAAGAACACCAGGATCCCTCTGTCCTGCAGTATTTTGTAGTCTTTCTCCATCTAAATAAAAATCTGCCTTTTTATCCTTCCTACTAAAGTGGATGACCTCACACTTTCCCACATTGAACACCATCTGCCAAGTTTTTGCCCACTCACTTAACCTATCTATATCTGTTTGCAGATTCTTTGTGTCCTCATCACAACATGCCTTCCCACCTATTTTTGTATTGTCAGCAAATTTGGATACACTACACTCTGTCCCTTCCTCCAAGTCATTAATGAAGATAGTAAATAGTTGAGGCCCTTGGACCCATCCTTGTGGCACCCCACTAGTTACGGCTTTCCAAACGGAAAAAGACCCATTAATCCAGACTCTCTTCCTTCTGTGTGTTCGCCAATCTTCAATCCATGCCAACACATTACCCCAATACCCTGAACTCTTATTTTGCGCAATAATCTTTTATGTGGCACCTTATCGAAAACCTTCTGAAAATCCTAATACACTACATCTACCGGTTCCCCTTTATCCACTCTGCTGGTTATATCCTCAAAGAACTCTAACAAATTTGTCAAAAAATGATTTCCCTTTCATAAAACCATGTCGACTCTGATTGCATTTCGTTTTTCTAAATGTCCTGCTATTTCTTCCTTAATAATGGACTGTAGCATTTTCCCAATGACAGATGTTAAGCTATAGTTTCATGCTTTATGTCCCCCTCCTTTCTTGAATAGGGTGTCACATTAGCAGTTTTCCAATCCACTGGTACCCTACCGGAATCTAGATGCAGGCCATCAGGTCCTGACGATTTGTCTGCCTTTAGTCCCATCAGGTTGTCAAGCACCTTTTCCCTCGTGATAGTGATTGTTACAAGTTCCTCCCTCCCATTTACACTTTGCTCATCTATTATTGTTGGGATGTTTATAGTGTCCTCCACTGTGAAGAACGATGCAAAATATTGGTTTAAATTATCTGCCATTTCCCTGTTATACCTCAGATCAGAGACATTAATGAGCAATGTCATGGGCGATCCAGTAGAATTTTTAAAAAAGCCACTCAGCTATCATTCAGCATCAGAACAATCCAGCTTTGACACCACATTAAGAGGAAAATGTGATGCCGGGAACAAACAGAATTCCCTCTTGGCAGTGCAGTAACTATCTTAGTCATTCTAATCAAGAACTGAGATTGGAAAGTCCAAATTCCAACCACAAAACAACTGCATCATTCTCCACTTA